>NC_037681.1:93086204-93120674 GCF_003255815.1 Theropithecus gelada
TGCAGAGACATACAAAGGCTCAAAATAAAGGGATGGAGGAAGATCTACCAAGCAAATGGAGAACAAAAAAAAGCCAGGGTTGCAATCCTAGTCTCTGATAAAACAGACTTTAAACCATCAAAGATCAAAAGAGACAAAGAAGGCCATTACATAATGGTAAAGGGATCAATTCAACAGGAAGAGCTAACTATCCTAAATATATATGCACCCAATACAGAAGCACCCAAATTCATAAAGCAAGTCCTTAGAGACTTACAAAGAGACTTAGACTCCCATACAATAATAATGGGAGACTTCTACACTCCACTGTCAACATTAGACAGATCAACAAGACAGAAAGTTAACAAGGATATCCAGGAATTGAACTCATCTCTGCAGCAAGCAGACCTAATAGACATCTATAGAACTCTCCACCCCAAATCAACAGAATATACATTCTTCTCAGCACCACATCGTACTTACTCCAAAATTGACCATATAATTGGAAGTAAAGCACTCCTCAGCAAATGTACAAGAACAGAAATTATAACAAACTGCCTCTCAGACCACAGTGCAATCAAACTAGAACTCAGGACTAAGAAACTCAATCAAAACCGCTCAACTACATGGAAACTGAACAACCTGCTCCTGAATGACTACTGGGTACATAACGAAATGAAGGCAGAAATAAAGATGTTCTTTGAACCCAATGAGAACAAAGATACAACATACCAGAATCTCTGGGACACATTTAAAGCAGTGTGTAGAGGGAAATTTATAGCACTAAATGCCCACAAGAGAAAGCAGGAAAGATCAAAAATTGACACTCTAACATCGCAATTAAAAGAACTAGAGAAGCAAGAGCAAACACATTCCAAAGCTAGCAGAAGGCAAGAAATAACTAAGATCAGAGCAGAACTGAAGGAGATAGAGACACAAAAAACCCTCCAAAAAATCAATGAATCCAGGAGTTGGTTTTTTGAAAAGATCAACAAAATTGACAGACCACTAGCAAGACTAATAAAGAAGAAAAGAGAGAAGAATCAAATCGACGCAATTAAAAATGAAAAAGGGGATATCACCACCGACCCCACAGAAATACAAACTACCATCAGAGAATACTATAAACACCTCTACGCAAATAAACTGGAAAATCTAGAAGAAATGGATAATTTCCTGGACACTTACACTCTTCCAAGACTAAACCAGGAAGAAGTTGAATCCCTGAATAGACCAATAGCAGGCTCTGAAATTGAGGCAACAATTAATAGCCTACCAACCAAAAAAAGTCCAGGACCAGATGGATTCACAGCTGAATTCTACCAGAGGTATAAGGAGGAGTTGGTACCATTCCTTCTGAAACTATTCCAATCAATAGAAAAAGAGGGAATCCTCCCTAACTCATTTTATGAGGCCAACATCATCCTGATACCAAAGCCTGGCAGAGATACAACAAAAAAAGAGAATTTTAGACCAATATCCCTGATGAACATCGATGCAAAAATCCTCAATAAAATACTGGCAAACCGGATTCAGCAACACATCAAAAAGCTTATACACCATGATCAAGTGGGCTTCATCCCTGGGATGCAAGGCTGGTTCAACATTCGCAAATCAATAAACATAATCCAGCATATAAACAGAACCAAAGACAAGAACCACATGATTATCTCAATAGATGCAGAAAAGGCTTTTGACAAAATTCTACAGCCCTTCATGCTAAAAACGCTCAATAAATTCGGTATTGATGGAACGTACCTCAAAATCATAAGAGCTATTTATGACAAACCCACAGCCAATATCATACTGAATGGGCAAAAACTGGAAAAATTCCCTTTGAAAACTGGCACAAGACAGGGATGCCCTCTCTCACCACTCCTATTCAACATAGTGTTGGAAGTTCTGGCCAGGACAATCAGGCAAGAGAAAGAAATCAAGGGTATTCAGTTAGGAAAAGAAGAAGTCAAATTGTCCCTCTTTGCAGATGACATGATTGTATATTTAGAAAACCCCATTGTCTCGGCCCAAAATCTCCTTAAGCTGATAAGCAACTTCAGCAAAGTCTCAGGATACAAAATTAATGTGCAAAAATCACAAGCATTCTTATACACCAGTAACAGACAAACAGAGAGCCAAATCAGGAATGAACTTCCATTCACAATTGCTTCAAAGAGAATAAAATACCTAGGAATCCAACTTACAAGGGATGTAAAGGACCTCTTCAAGGAGAACTACAAACCACTGCTCAGTGAAATAAAAGAGGACACAAACAAATGGAAGAACATACCATGCTCATGGATAGGAAGAATCAATATCGTGAAAATGGCCATACTGCCCAAGGTAATTTATAGATTCAATGCCATCCCCATCAAGCTACCAATGAGTTTCTTCACAGAATTGGAAAAAACTACTTTAAACTTCATATGGAACCAAAAAAGAGCCCGCATCTCCAAGACAATCCTAAGTCAAAAGAACAAAGCTGGAGGCATCACGCTACCTGACTTCAAACTATACTACAAGGCTACAGTAACCAAAACAGCATGGTACTGGTACCAAAACAGAGATATAGACCAATGGAACAGAACAGAGTCCTCAGAAATAATACCACACATCTACAGCCATCTGATCTTTGACAAACCTGAGAGAAACAAGAAATGGGGAAAGGATTCCCTATTTAATAAATGGTGCTGGGAAAATTGGCTAGCCATAAGTAGAAAGCTGAAACTGGATCCTTTCCTTACTCCTTATACGAAAATTAATTCAAGATGGATTAGAGACTTAAATGTTAGACCTAATACCATAAAAATCCTAGAGGAAAACCTAGGTAGTACCATTCAGGACATAGGCATGGGCAAAGACTTCATGTCTAAAACACCAAAAGCAACGGCAGCAAAAGCTAAAATTGACAAATGGGATCTAATTAAACTAAAGAGCTTCTGCACAGCAAAAGAAACTACCATCAGAGTGAACAGGCAACCTACAGAATGGGAGAAAATTTTTGCAATCTACTCATCTGACAAAGGGCTAATATCCAGAACCTACAAAGAACTCAAACAAATTTACAAGAAAAAAACAAACAACCCCATCAAAAAGTGGGCAAAGGATATGAACAGACATTTCTCAAAAGAAGACATTCATACAGCCAACAAACACATGAAAAAATGCTCATCATCACTGGCCATCAGAGAAATGCAAATCAAAACCACAATGAGATACCATCTCACACCAGTTAGAATGGCGATCATTGAAAAGTCAGGAAACAACAGGTGCTGGAGAGGATGTGGAGAAATAGGAACACTTTTACACTATTGGTGGGATTGAAAACTAGTTCAACCATTATGGAAAACAGTATGGCGATTCCTCAAGGATCTAGAACTAGATGTACCATATGACCCAGCCATCCCATTACTGGGTATATACCCAAAGGATTATAAATTATGCTGCTATAAAGACACATGCACACGTATGTTTATTGCAGCACTATTCACAATAGCAAAGACTTGGAATCAACCCAAATGTCCATCAGTGACAGACTGGATTAAGAAAATGTGGCACATATACACCATGGAATACTATGCAGCCATAAAAAAGGATGAGTTTGTGCCCTTTGTAGGGACATGGATGCAGCTGGAATCCATCATTCTTAGCAAACTATCACAAGAACAGAAAACCAAACACCGCATGTTCTCACTCATAGGTGGGAACTGAACAATGAGATCACTTGGACTCAGGAAGGGGAACATCACACACCGGGCCTATCATGGGGAGGGGGGAGGGGGGAGGGATTGCATTGGGAGTTATACCTGATGTAAATGACGAGTTGATGGGTGCAGCACACCAACAAGGCACAAGTATACATATGTAACAAACCTGCACGTTATGCACATGTACCCTACAACTTACAGTATAATAATAATAAATAAATTTAAAAAAACAAAAAAACAAAAAAAACAAGAAAATGTGGCACATATACACCATGGAATACTATGCAGCCATAAAAAAGGATGAGTTTGTGTCCTTTGTAGGGACATGGATGCAGCTGGAAACCATCATTCTCAGCAAACTATCACAAGAATAGAAAACCAAACACCGCATGTTCTCACTCATAGGTGGGAACTGAACAGTGAGATCACTTGGACTCGGGAAGGGGAACATCACACACCGGGGCCTATCATGGGGAGGGGGGTAGGGGGTAGGGGGGAGGGATTGCATTGGGAGTTATACCTGATGTAAATGACGAGTTGATGGGTACTGACGAGTTGATGGGTGCAGCACACCAACATGGCACAAGTATACATATGTAACAAACCTGCACGTTATGCACATGTACCCTAGAAATTAAAGTATAATAATAAAAAAATAAAATAAAATAAAATAAAAAATAAAAAATAAAAATAAAAAAATAAAAAAACAAAGTTATAATAATATTAGCTTTTAGATTAACAATTATGTTTTACAAATATTTTAGTATCTAAAACAAAAAGCAGAGTTACAACTTCTCATTACAATAATAATAGCTTTCATAATGGCCCATGTATTTACTGTTGCTCAGATCTCTTCTTTCTTAATAAGGTTTCAAGTCACAGTCTAGTGTCCTTTCATTTCATTCTGCATGACTTTCATTAAGATTTCTTGCAGGAAAAATTTAGTGGTAATTAAGTCCCTTAGCTTTTGTTTATGTGGGGATGCCTTACTTTCTCCTTCACTTTTGAAGGACAATTTTTCCAGATGTAGTATTCTTGGTTCACAGTTTTTTTTTCTTTTAACACTTTGATATAACAGCCCACTGCCTTATGGCCTCCAACATTTCTGATGAGATATATGCTCATAATTTTATGAAGGAACCCTTGTATGTGACAAGTCACTTATCTCTTGCTACTTTCAAGGTTCTCTTTGTTTTTCAAAAGTTTTATTTTTAATGTGTCTTAGTGTTGGTCTCTTTTAGTTCATCCAATTTTGGGGTTTTTGAGTTCCTTGCATGTTTATATTCACGTCTTCCTTCAATTTTGGAAAGTTTTCAGCTATTATTTCTTCAGATATTCTACTTTCCCCTTTCTCTCTTTTCCTTCTGGGGTCCAACAATGTGCATAATAGTCGGCTTGAAGGTGTCCCATAGGTCCCTTGGGCTGTGTTCACTTTTATTCAGTCTTTTGGCTTCATGCTCTGCAAACTCAATTCTTTCCAGTATCTTCTCTTCTAGTGTGCTCATTCTTTGTTCTGCCTACTCAAATCTGTGTTTGGGTATCTTTAATTAATTTTTCACTTTATTTATTATACTTTTCAGTTCCAGAATTTTGTTTTGGTTTCTTTTTAAACTTCTTTATTAATATTTCCATTTTTTCCATATATAATTTCATTGATTTTTCTCCACATTTTCCTGTAGTTCAATAATCTTTTTTATCATTATTATACTTTAAGTTCTGGGGTACATGTGCAGAACGTGCAGGTTTGTTACATAGTTATACATGTGCCATAGTGGATTGCGGCACCCATCAGCCCATCATCTACATTAGGTATTTCTCCTAATGTTTCCCTCCCCTAGCCCCTCACCCCCCAACAGGCCCCAATGTGTGATGTTCCCCTCCCTGTGTCCATGTATTCTCATTGTGCACCTCCCACTTATGAGTGAGAACATGTGGTATTTGGTTTTCTGTTCTTGTGTTACTTTGCTGAGAATGATGGCTTTTAGCTTCCTCCATGTCCCTGCAAAGGACATGAACTCATCCTTTTTATGACTGCATAGTATTCCATGGTGTATATGTGCCACATTTTCTTTATCCAGTCTATCACTGATGGGCATTTGGGTTGGTTCCAAGTCTTTGCTATTGTGAATAGTGCCACAATAAACATACGTGTGCATGTGTCTTTATAGTAGAATGATTTATAATCCTTTGGATATATACTCAGTAATGGGATTGCTGGGTCAAATGGTATTTCTAGTTCTAGATCCTTGAGGAATCACCACAATGTCTTCCACAATGGTTGAACTAATTTACACTCGCACCAACAGTGTAAAAGTGTTCCTATTTCTCCACATCCTCTCCAGCATCTGTTATTTTCCTGACTTTTTAATGACCGCCATTGTAACTGGCCTGAGATAGTATCTCATAGTAGTTTTGATTTGCATTTCTCTAATGGCCATTGATGATGAGCTTCCTTTATATGTTTGTTGGCAGCATAAATGTCTTCTTTTGAGAAGAGTCTGTTCATATCCTTTGTCCACTTTTTGATGGGATTTTTTTTTTCTTGTAAACTTGTTAAAGTTCTTTGTAGATTCTGGATATCAGCCCTTGGTCAGATGGATAGATTGCAAAACCTTTCTCCCATTCTCTAGGTTTCCTGTTCACTGTGATGACAGTTTCTTTTGCTGTGCTGAAATATCTTTATATATACTAAATTCCCAAATAGCCTGAAGTCTATTTCTAGATTATCTATTCTATTACATGGAACTATACATTCTTTATATTCTCCTGAATGCCAAAATTTTGCATGATACTAACCTTCCAAATTAGGTGAGAAGAGTATATTCTCTTTATCTTTTTAAAATAATTTTATTGATCATTCCTTTTTGTCACATTCTAATTTTCAGATAAATTTCACCTACTTTTAATAAATTACAAAGCAAATTTCAGAAGAATTTTTATTGGGCTGCATTGTACTAATGACTAATTGACATTTTGCAAATATCTTGCCACATATGAAAAGATTATTTTATGATACTGTGTAGAGTTTTAGAAATTTCCCAATATAGCATTCACATACTTTGTGTTTATTCTTAAATGTTCTGATATTTTTGTTGCTACTATGATGGGATTTTTATTGCTATATAAGATTTTATATATGGATTTTGATTCATATATAAGAAAATTAAAAATTAAGAATTTATTAAATAATGTATTTTTATGTTGCAAATTACTCTAGTTAAGTTTCATGGTATTCTAGATATAGGATCATATAATTGGCAAGTAATAATTTTATCTCTTCCCAACATTTATAACTTAATGCTTTTACATAACTGCTTTAGCTACCACTTCCAGTGAAAAATATTAAATAATAGTGGTACTAAGAAACAATCTTTCTTTTATCCTACAAACATCTACTCACACATACATGCATGCACCTGTGTGTGTGCACACACGCACATACACGTGCATACATACACACACACATGCACACACACATGAACACACACACTTATTTTAAGAAATTGTTTATCCATTTTGGGTTATATATATTCAATAATATAAAATGTTTTTTAGGTACACAAAATGTAATATTTTTATTTCTTCATTACAGATTACTGAGAATTTTATTGCAGCAACTCAGCATTCCTGGAATGAGCCTCATTTGGCAAAGGAATACATTCTTTTAATACACTGCTGAATTGCATTTGCTACATTTTCTAAGATGATTCTCATCAATATTGTGCAAGATTGAATTGCAAATTGTTTTCATCTTTTCCACGTCAGGTTTTGTATCAATATTACGTTGTCTAATAAAGGTTGTTGTTATTTTTGCCTTCTATTTCTATGATTGGGGGACATTTTAATGTCATAAGTTAATATTACACAATTCTTGATAATTTACACAAAATTCATCTGTGAAGCCATCCAGAAGATGTAAGTAACAGGTAGAGGTGGATTAGTAAACCCTCGCTCCTTGACAGTTTTGTTCTTTCCATTATGCTTTTTTTCCCAATCAGATTTTTCTATCTCCTTTTAAACCAGTTTTAAATTTCATAGAAAATCATAGCCGGGCGCGGTGGCTCAAGCCTGTAATCCCAGCACTTTGGGAGGCTGAGACGGGCGGATCACGAGGTCAGGAGATCGAGACCATCCTGGCTAACACGGTGAAACCCCGTCTCTACTAAAAAATACAAAAAACTAGCCGGGCGAGGTGGCGGGCGCCTGTGGTCCCAGCTACTCCGGAGGCTGAGGCAGGAGAATGGCATAAACCCGGGAGGCGGAGCTTGCAGTGAGCTGAGATCCGGCCACTGCACTCCAGCCTGGGCGACAGAGCCAGACTCAGTCTCAAAAAAAAAAAAAAAAAAAGAAAATCATTCATTTCATCCACATTTTCAAATTTTAGTACATATAAAACTTGTGCAAAATTGTAGCATTCTTTTATCTGTATTTTAAGTCATCTCCTAATTTTTATCCATAATTTTGTGTATTTTTGGCTTTCTTCATTTCCCCAACTAATGACTTTTATATCATCAAAGAACAAGCTCTTAAAAACATTAAGTTGATATTTAATCATAGATTAATAGTTTTCATTATCAATTCCTGTTGCTTTCCTTTTCTTGCTGATTTTTTAAGAACTTATTCCTTTTTCATTCTTACTAGATTAAAACTGGAAAATTGAGGCTATAAATTTTCCTTGAAATATGACTCTAATTGTAGCTCTATTTGACTTCTTCAAGTTTATTAATGTGACTACTTCTATGATCAAACAATTATCAAATAGAAACATATCTAATCATCAGGATTACCGATACACAGATAATCTGTTGACTATATCTTCATATTTGATAGCATCACATTTTTCTTTTAACTTTTATTTTAAGTTCAGGGGTACATGTGCAGGTTTGTTACATAGGTAAACATGTGTCATGGGGATTTCTTGTACAGATTATTTCATCACTCAGGTATTAAGCCTAGGACCCATTAGTAATTTTTCCTGAATCTCTCCCTTCTCTTATCCTCCTCCCTCCTATAGGCCCCAGTGTGTGTTGCTCTCCTCTATGTGTCCACGTGTTCTCAAGATTTGGCTCCCACTTATAAGAGGGAACATAGCATCACAATTTGAATGCAAGTTATTCTGACTCCACATTTTGAGTTCTTAACTCTTATTTTCTATTGCTTCCTTACTTGCTGTTTGTTTTGTATCTTTTGCTTTATGGCCTGGATTTTATTAGTTTTGAAATTTCCCCTTCTTCCCTTCAATTATTAATTTAGAAAATACATACAATTGTCAGGTTTTAGGTCTATTAGTGATGATTTTATGTATTTAAAATTATATTTAAAGCACTCTAAAGTGTCATTAACTATAAGATGCTTTGTTATTTTTAAATGATCTTGAAAGAAAATATGGTGCCAATTACAACTATATGTTATTACTGATTGGAAGACATATTCTAATTCCAGAAATGTTTCTTAGAATTGAGGAAATACAATAGTATGCTTAAGCCGCATTTTTCCATTTATATACATCAAAAACAAACTGTCCTAAGATGAAGCAATTCAGTATATTAATATGACCTTCCCTCCAACCCCTCTCCCCAAACCTCCATTTTGCAAGTTCTTTCTGAACTTTTCATCTCAGTTAACTATCATCAAATTATTATTATTTACCTTTTATTTCAGAATTCCAGTATTACATCCCCTTTTCCTAGTCTGTCTGATTTTATGTTTAACATGTTAATCACCAATTCTTCTAGATGGTAATTTTGCCATTTATGCATTCCTTCTTTTGATTCACCTTCTATGTAAGTTTTAAGAGACAGGTCATAAAAGCTATAATTTCTTACTTTTTAAATTTTCTCCTATTTTTCTTAAATACTCTACAGATATTATAGCATCACTTGAAGTCTGAGAAAAAATATGGGATCAGCTTGATTTTTAAAAACATTGTAGGTGACATTTTTCTTAATCTAGTCATGCCTATGAAATTTTTTAAATCTTAAAAGTATATCTTTCAGTCTTTATTACATTTTCCTGGTATTTAGTAAACCCTCTCAATCTATAGATTGCAGTTTTAATTTCAGGGATAGCTCCTCCCTCTATATCAATAACATTTCCACCAAGTAGTTTTTAATTTCTACCTCACTACATTTTGTGTGATTTTTTTTCTGAAGTATTTCCTCCAACTCATTAAGAACATCTGCTACATTATTCACTCTATATCTTCCTGGGTCTAATGTAGTTTTAATTATTTTTCACAGCTTTGCTCATCCCCATCTGCCAACACTTCTCTAACCTTACTTTAGTATCCTTTTATCTATATCTTGATCTTTTAAATCTCTTCCTTGATCTCTTATCATAAAGCCTATGATCATTTTATCTCCTTGAGAGTGTTGAAAATTTTTCTTAAAATGTTCATTTCCCCTAACAGTTCTTTTTTCAAAATATTTTCCTTATTTGCCTTTGTATTTTCATTTATTTTATTTCTTTTTGGTAGTATTCATATACAGGTCTGAAGTTGACATTTATATTAGAAGAGGGGAGTTTCAGTATATCTGCTATTTGTTATGATTAGTGTGGTTAAGTTTCTCTACTTATCAAGTGCCATTTTCAAACATACTTTATAACATGAGCTGCAAAGCTAGAACTGGGATAAGAAAAATAGAGAGTACAATGTGATCCTCTGTCAGACCCCACCTCTCCTATTAGTCCCAATTTGCTATTTGCCACTCATATCCCTAGTGCTCTTATTTCCCAGTTAAGTGTTACTGGTAAGATCTTTCTGAATTTAGGGACATATGTATCAGCATTTGACATCAAACTTTAATTTAGTTCGAATATTATCAATGATGGCAGCGGCAGGCCATCCGGAGCGGCCGCTGCCACCACTCCAGCTGCAGAGAGGAGCTGCGAGCAGTGGCTGCAGGGGCAGCAATGGCAGCAGTGGGTCCTCTATGCCCGACGTCCCCGAGGCAGCCAACTGCACTGCCACCACCCTCGTGCAGCCAGACGGGACGGGATCCCAGGCCTGAAGCCTCAGCCACACCAGACCCTGTATCTGCTCACCACTCTTGCCAGCTGCCACTGAAGAGAGGGAGAAGGGGGTTGGCAGAGCTGGGCCCGGGGCGGTGTGATGCTTCACAGAGCCCGCAGGAGCCAGGGACAAGTGGGAGCTCCCCTGGAGCCAGCTGCCCCCGGTGGCCACAGCGATGGGGCCTGGCCAAACCACCCGCTGGCGGGGGAGCAGCACGGTTAGGCACAGAGGGGTGGATAGAGAGGGGGCCAGTGAGGACCTCGAGCCCCCTCACCAGGCTGAAAGATGTGGCCAGAGCTGCCAGCATGCTCCATGGAGCGGATGGGAGCCCCACCCTCCCAAGCGCAGGACTTGGGTGTCTGCACTCTGCACCCTCAGGGGCCGGGGAAGGCCTCTAGGGCCCCCGCAGCCTCAGGGATGTCTGCTTCCATTACCTGGTTTCTCCCCACTCCTGGTACCCACTCTCATCTCGGAGCAGGGTTGGGGCTACGCACGGGAACTGTCATAACCCAGCGGGGTGTGTGCATGCTCGGGGGCAGCACTGACACACCAGCACCTTGCTGCCTCGGCCCCCTCTGGACTTTGAGCACCAACAAGCATTGCGGAGAACATGAGGCGGCACTGAGAGGAACTCGGCACTGGCTTGCAGGTGACCCTTGGCGTGAGCAGCCTGAGCAGCCTGGGCGCCGTGGTCGGCAGCAGTGGGCAGACAGGCACCTTGGTAGAAGGGCACGGGACCCTGGTGAGGCTGCATCTTCAGGCCAGGGAGGGACTGAAGGAGGGAGGTTGGGCTGGTAGTCCCACAGACCAGAATGGGAACTTGCAGTGCCTTTTCCGGTCCTGCCCATAGCCACCCAAGGACCAACTGGCACATACTTCCTCCCCTGAGGCCCACAAAAGCTCCAAGCTCAGCCATAGCTGGACAGACAATGGGACAACCAGCTGAAGAGAAGAGCTACCCTCTCTGTTGGGAGCTGAAACGTGTTGGGATGACCTGCCTGCAAAGAGGAGCTACCCTCTCCGAGAAGCTGAACACTCCATGGGACACCCTGGCTACAGAAATGAGCTGTACCCTGTGGATCTCCTCTGAGCTGTTCTATCACTCAAAAAAGTTCCTCTTCCTCTTGGTCACCCATCACTTGTCTATGTACCTCATTCTTCCTGGTCACAGGACAAGAACTCAGAACCCACCAAATGGCATGGCTAAAAGAGCTGTAACACAAACAGGGCTGAAACACGCCCCTTGCTCGCCACGTTCCAGGCAAAGATAAGGCGACAAGAGCTGTGGCCCTTTGGGGAACACAGACCTGGGAGCTCCCAGAGCCAGGGCTGTGATTCCCTCTTTGGGGCCCTGTGTTTCATGGTATCTACAAGCTTCTGAGTGCCACCGCACTCCCTGGTACCAGCTGGGGAAGCTGCTTGCCTTGCACCTGGTCCAGCTGCAGCCTTGCAGAGCTGGAACCCATGCCAGCATCTGGAGCTGCCTGCCCTGCAGCAGCAGCAGACAAGTCTGACTGCACAGTGGTCGGACCCCATGCTGGCTCATACGCTCCTCCCAACTCCACGCTTGACTTGCAGTCTCCGTTGGAGGCATGGGATCCAGGCTGGTAGCATGAGGAGAGTGCAGCCTACCAAGCTGAGTGGGTGGAAAAAGCCAAGCAGGCACAAGCAAAACTTGGGCAAAGGCACCACTGGCCACAGGTTTCCAGCGAAAAAAGCAACACCCCAAAGATCCCATAACAACAATATCTAGAAAATAGCCTTTGCAATAAGTGGAATGGAGCAAAGGTCACTGCTATTGTGTCATTTATGCCTTAAGCTTACACTTCTATCTTTGGCTCTTTTTGTCCTTTTCAGAGAGCATTTCAGAAACAGCAATCAGCTCAATCACTCATCGTTCTTAGAACCCTTAGAATTTCAGTTTTCAAATAAGTTTCCAATGATTTAAAGTAAAAGATGAAAGCAGATGAAAGGAGATCAAACAGACCATCTTAATTTGTGATAATATTTAAATTTTATGTTAAACTTCAAGTGATCTCAATTTCACTAATTTAGCTCTTTTAAGGCACAAGCAAATTATCTTTACCTTTCATTTGATCATATGGCCCTGTCGATATTCTAAAACTTTTCTGACAGTCATCATGGGAGTTGTATATCCTGATGTTTGCATTTGATGCCTAAAAATATCCTGCACACTTTTTGTCAAATGAGCATCAATTGTTTTCAAGGGACTAACCCCACCACTTGGTTAGCCATTCCTATCCAAAATAGAAAAGAAAAATAAAAACATGAAGATATTAAAAGATAACTGAAACATTTTTTAAGTTGAAGATTATTTCAGGATGATTAAATAAGTCCTGATCAAAGCAAACAGGTCTTCTTTTACCAAGAACAAGCAATGACAAAATATAAGCATGAAGCGGTTTGATTTGTTTAATATAGATAGATAGATAGATAGATAGATAGATAGATAGATAGATAGATAGATAGAGATATATCAGAACTTAATCATAGCAGGTAAGACATTAATGATAATCATTCTCTGAAATACTCTTGGAATTCCCTTTTAGAACGCCTTTCACAACCATTATTTTGTTAATTTCAATGGTAGCAATTATTTACTATCTGAAATTTTTTAATGTTTTAATTTAGACACAAAAAGTGATTCTCAACTGGGAATGACTTTTCTCTTCAAGGGACGTTGGGCAATGCCTGGAAACAGTTTTGGTTGTCACAAGTTATGAGAGGGGGAACACTACTGGCAGCAAATAGGTAGAGGCCAGGAATGCACTTAAACATTCTGAAGTGCATAGGACAGCCCCCACAACAAAGAATTGTCCATCCCAACATGTCAATAGTGCCAAAGGCGAGGAACCCTGCATTAAAGTCAAGAATGACGAAAAAGATGGGAGACTGCTTTAGCATAGTATCTTGCATTCTGTGGGGATTTAACAAATATCTTGGATGAAGGAATAATTAAGGGAAATGACACTGTTTGGGATGATAAATTATCGCCACAAAACAAAAGGATCCATACAGTGGCTCTAAATATTTTGTTATGGGGGAAACTGTACAGCTTTCCAAGAAGACTATTTTGAAAGACAAAATTTTGAAAAAACGTAATAATATAATTGCTTTAAAAGCCACATACAACTAAAAACACAAGAAATCTGAGAAGACTACATCTTTTCATCTTATTACTTACAGAGTTTTATAACACAGGAAAAATAAACTACTGATGTAGCCAATACCTTCTGCTCATCTATAAAGTTGGTCTTTTCTTCCAAATACTATATGTGGATGGAAAAGATGGTTCTCCCTACAAATCTTGAAATCTACTTACAATAAACTCTGAGTAAAAAGATGTAACTGTAAAACAACCTATAAAAATTTGGCCGGGCATGGTGGCTCACACCTGTAGTCCCAGCACTTTGGAAGGCCAAGGCGGGCGGATCACTTGAGGTCAGGAGTTTGAGACCAGCCTGGCCAATATGGTGAAACCCTGTCTCTACTGAAAATACAAAAAAAAAAAAAAAAATGGCATGGTGGCACATGCCTGTGATCCCACCTCCTTGGGAGACTGGAGCAGCAGAATGGCTTGAACCCGAGAGGTAGAGGTTTCAATGAGTGGAGTCCACACCAGTACACTCCAGCCTGGACAACAGAATGAGACTCCATTTCAAAAAAGAAAAAAAAAGTAATCCTTTGTATCTTAAATATTCATATCAGAGAAGAAATTAAATTTTATCTCACTAAGGATATCATTTCACTAGCAACCAAAGTCCACTGAAAGAAATAAGTAACCTTGATTAAAGAAAAATAAATGGGCAGAAGAATTTCTAAATGTCACTATTTTGGTTAAGCTATTCAAACAAACTGAGCTGCTGATGCTGCCAATCCTGCCAATGAGAAACATAACGTACTATGCACTAAAGGGAACAAATTCCATAGCCAGAGACTTGAGATTGGTTTTTGGGCCAACCAATTCACGGCTATGGAAATACAGACTGAGTACTTAACCATAAAGGTCCTGAGTTCCTCCACTGATAAATGGGGGTGATAAAAAGCTACCTTATTGGGGGTTGCATGTTATTATTACTTTAATCA
This sequence comes from Theropithecus gelada, assembly GCF_003255815.1. Classification (NCBI taxonomy): domain Eukaryota; kingdom Metazoa; phylum Chordata; class Mammalia; order Primates; family Cercopithecidae; genus Theropithecus; species Theropithecus gelada. The sequence goes on from NC_037681.1 coordinate 93,101,007, forward strand.
CAACAGAACTGAAAGATCAGAGAGTTGACTCTGCCTAATTTAATTTCCTAGAGCACTAAGGCCCCAGTATCATTTTGAAGTATTATAATTTTTAGTATTTAATATTTAGTATTTAAATATTATAATTTTAAGTATAATACTCTTACCTAATACAGAAACTCTCATGTGACACAAACTGTTAGAAAGTTCATAACATGGCTTCAAATTAGCTTCACTGGCAATTTTATAATGAATTTTAATTATTTTTATTTTTTTAGAGATGGGGTCTGTCTCACTCTGTTGTCCCCAAGGTGGATGCAATGGCACAATCACAGCTCACTGCAGCTTTGAACTCTTGGGCTAAAGTAATCCTCCTGTGTCAGCCTCCTGGAGAGCTGAGAGTACTACTATGTGCCACCATGACTGGCTTCCTTTATCTATCTATCTATCTATCTATCTATCTATCTATCTATCTATCTATCTATCTGCCTATCTATCTAAGGTCTCCCTCTGTTGCCCAGACTGGTGTGGAATGCCTGGCCTCAAGTAAGCCTCCCAGATAGCTCAAATTACAGGAGAGAGCCACCATATCCAGCTAATTTTTTTTTTTTATTCTACTTTCAGTTTTGGGATACACGTGCAGGTTTGTTACACAAGTATATATGTGCCATGGTGTTTGCTGCACCCATCAACATTTCATCTACATTAGGTATTTCTCCTAATGCTACCCCTCCCCTAGCCCCCCACACTCCAACAAGCCCTGGTGTGTGATGACTCCCTACCCATGTCCATGGGTTCTCATTGTTACACTCCCACTTATGAGTAAGAACATATGGTGTTTGGTTTTCTTTATTTCTTTCTTTCTTTATTTTTTGAGATGGAGTCTCACATTGTCACCCAGGCTGGAGTGCAGTTGCATAATCTCGGCTCACTGCAACCTCTGCCTCCCGGGTTCAAGCAATTCTCCTGCCTCAGCCTCCAGAGTAGCTGAGATTACAGGCGCCCGACACCACGCCCAGCTAATTTTTTGTATTTTTGGTAGAGATGGGGTTTCACCATTTTAACCAGAATGGTCTCAATCTCCTGACCTCGTGATCCGCCCGTCTCAGCCTCCCAAAGTGCTGGGATTACAGGCGTGAGCCACCGCGCCCAGCTGGTGTTTGGTTTTCTGTTCCTGTGTTAGTTTGCTGGGAATGATGATTTCCATCTTCATCCATGTCCCTGCAAAGGACATGACTCATCCGTTTTTTATGGCTGCATAGTATTACATGGTGTATATGTACCACATTTTCTTTTTCTTTCCTTTTTTTTTTTTTCTGAGACAGTTTCAATCTTTTTGCCCAGGCTGGAATGCAATGGCACAATCTCAGCTCACTACAACCTCCATCTCCCAGGTTCAAGAGCTTCTCCTCCCTCAGGCTCCCAAGTAGCTGAGACTATAGGCATACACCACCACACCTGGCTAATTTTTTGTATTTAGTAGAGACATGGTTTCACCATGTTGGTCAAGCTGGTCTAGAACTCCTGACCTCAGGTGATCCACCCACCTCGGCCTCCCAAGCCACATTTTCTTTATCCAGTCTATCACTGATGGGCATTCGGGTTGGTTCCAAGTCTTTGCTATTTTGAATAGTGCCGCAATAAACAAACATGTGCATGTGTCTTTATAGTAGAATGATTTATAATCCTTTGGGTATATACCAGTAATGGGATGGCTGGGTCAAACGGTATTTCTAGTTCTAGATCCTTGAGGAATCACCTCATTGTCTTCCACAATGGTTGAACTAAGTTACACTCCCACCAGCAGTGTAAAAGCATTCCTATTTCTCCACATCCTCTCCAGTATGTTGTTTCCTGACTTTTTAATGATCCCCATTCTAACTGGCATGAGACAGTATCTCATTGCGGTTTTCATTTGCATTTCTCTGATGACCAGTGATGATGAGCTTTTTTTCATGTTTCTTGGCTGCATAAGTGTCTTCTTTTGAGAAGTGTCTGTTCACATCCTTCACCCATGTTTTGATGGGGTTATTTGTTTTTTTTCTTATAAATTTGGTAGATTCTGGATATTAGCCCTTTGTCAGATGGATAAATTGCAAAAATTTTCTCCCATTCTGTAGGTTGCCTGTTCACTCTGATGATAGTTTCTTTTGCTGTGCAGAAGCTCTTTAGTTTAATTAGATCCCATTTGTCAATTTTGGCTTTTGCTGCAATTGCTTTTGGTGTTTTAGTCATCAAGTCTTTGCCCATACCTATGTGCTGAATGGTACTGCCTAGGTTTTCTTCCAGGGTTTTTATGAGTTAGGATTTACATCTTTAGTCTTTAATCCATCTTGAGTTAACTTTTGTATAAGGTGTAAGGAAGGGGTCCAGTTTCAGTTTTCTGCACATGGCTAGCCAGTTTTCCCAACATCATTTATTAAATAGGGAATCCTTTTCCCATTGCTAGTTTTTGTCAGGTTTGTCAAAGAACAGATGGTTGTAGATGTGTGGTGTTATTTCTGAGGCCTCTCTTCTGTTCCATTGGTCTATATATCTGTTTCGGTCCCAGTGCCATGCTATCTTGGTTGCTGTAGCTTGCAGTATAGTTTAAAATCAGGTAGTATGATGCCTTCAGCTGTGTTCCTTTTGTTTATATTGTCTTGGATACATGGGCTCTTTCTTGGTTTCATATGAAATTTAAAGTAGTTTTTTCTAATTCTTTGAAGAAATTCAATGGTAGCTTGATGGGAATAGCATTGAATCTATAAATTACTTTGGACAGTATGGCCATTTTTATGATACTGAATATTCCTATCCATAAGCATGGAATGTTTCTCCATTTGTTTGTGTCTTATTTCCTTGAGCAGTGGTTTGTAGTTCTCCTTGAAGAGGTCCTTCACATCCCTTGTAAGTTAGATTCCTAGGTATTTTATTCTCTTTGTAGCAATTGTGAATTGGAGCTCACTCATACTTTGGCTCTCTGTTTGTCTATTATTGGTGTATAGGAATGCTTGTGATTTTTACATATTGATTTTGTATCCTGAGACTCTGATGAAGTTGCTTAACAGCCTAAGGAGTTTCTGGGCTGAGACGATGGGGTTTTCTAAATATACAATCATGTCATCTGCAAACAGAGACAATTTGACTTCCTCTCTTCCTATTTGAATACCCTTTATTTCTTTCTCCTGCCTGATTGCCCTGGCAAGAACTTCCAATACTATGCTGAATAGGAGTGGTGAGAGAGGGCACCCTTGTCTTGTGCCAGTTTTCAAAGGGAATGCTTCCAGCTTTTGCCCATTTGTGGGTTTGTCATAAATAGCTCTTATTATTTTGAGATACGTTCCATCAATACCTGGTTTATTGAGTGTTTTTAGCATGAAGGGGTGCTGAATTTTATCGAAGGCCTTTCCTGCATCTCTTGAGATAATCATGTGGCTTTTGTCATTGCTTTTGCTTATATGATGAATTACATTTATTGATTTGCATATGTTGAATCAGCGTTGCATCCCAGGGATAAAGCCCACTTGATCATAGTGGATAAGCTTTTTGACGGGCTGCTGGATTTCATTTGCCAGTATTTTATTGAGGATTTTTGCATTGACGTTCATCAGGGATATTGACCTGAAATTTTCTTTTTTTATTGTGTCTCTACCAGGTTATGGTATCCGGATGATGCTGGCCTCATAAAATGAGTCAGGGAGGATTCCCTCTTTTTCTATTGATTGGAATAATTTCAGAAGGAATGATACCAGTTCCTTTTTGTACTTCTGGTAGAATTCAGCTGTGAATCCGTCTGCTCCTGGAATTTTTTAGGTGGTAAGCTATTAATTACTGCTTCAATTTCAGAACTTATTACTGGTCTATTCAGGGATTACATTTTGATAAGTTTTTGCAGTGGCTGACACTATTTTTCCTTTCTATATTTAGAGCTTCCTTCAGGAGCTCTTGTAAGGCAGGTCTGGTGGTGACAAAAATCCCTCAGCATTTGCTTGTCTTTAAAGGATTTTATTTCTCCACTTATGAAGCTTAGTTTGGCTGCATATGAAATTCTGGGTTGAAAATTATTTTCTTTAAAAACGTTGAATATTGGCCCCCACTCTCTTCTGGCTTATAGGGTTTTTGAAGAGAGATCTGCTGTAAGTCTGATGGGCTTCCCTTTGTGGGTAACCTGACCTTTCTCTCTGGCTGCCCTTAACATTTTTTCCTTCATTTCAACCTTGGTGAATCTGACAATTATGTGTCTTGGGGTTGCTCTTCTCGAAGAGTATCTTTGTGGTGTTCTCCGTATTTCCTGAATTTGAATGTTGGCCTGTCTTGCTAGGTTGGGGAAGTTCTCCTGGATAATATCCTGAAGTGTGTTTTCCAACTTGGTTCCATTCTCCCTGTCACTTCCAGGTACACCAGTCAATCGTAGGTTTGGTCTTTTCACACTGTCCTGTATTTCTTGGAGGCTTTGTTCATTCTTTTTTCTCTAATCTTGTCTTCACGCTTTATTTCATTAAGTTAGTCTTCAGTCTCTGATATCCTTTCTCCGGCTTGATCAATTCAGCTAATGATTCTTCTGTATGCTTCACAAAATTCTCATGCTGTGTTTTTCAGCTCCATCAGGTCACTTATGTTCTTCTCTAAACTGGTTATTCAGTGGGCACTTCCTGTAACCTTTTATCAAGGTTATTAGCTTCCTTTCACTGGGTTAGACCATGCTCCTTTAGCTCAGAAGAGTTTGTTATTACCCACCTTCTGAAGCCTACTTCTGTCAATTCATCAACTCATTCTCCATCCAGTTTCGTTCCCTTGTTCATGAGGAGTTGTGTTCCTTCGGAGGAGAAGAGGCATTCTAATTTTGGAATTTTCAGCTTTTGCATTGGTTTTTCCCCATCTCTGTGGATTTATCTACCTTTTATCTTTGATGCTGATGACCTTTGGACGGGGTTTTTGTGTGGGTGTCCTTTTTGTTCATGTTTTCACTTTCTGTTTGTTAATTTTCCTTCTAACAGTCAGGCCCCTCTGCTGCAGGTCTGCTGGAGTTTCCTAGAGGTCCCCTCCAGACCCTGTTTTTCTGGGTATCACCAGCAGAGGCTGCAGAACAGCAAAGATTGCTGCCTGCTCCTTCCGCTGGAAACTTTGTCCCAGACGGGCACCTGCCCGATGTCTGTCAACCCCTGCTGGGAGGTATCTCCCAGTCAGAAGGCCTCAGGGTCAGGGACCCACTAGAGGAGGCAGTCTGTCCCTTAGCAGAGCTTGAGCGCTGTGCTGGGAGATCCACTGCTCTCTTCAGAGCTGGCAGACAGGAACATTTAAGTCTGATGAAGGTGTGCCCACAGCTACCCCTTTCCCCAGGTGCTCTGTCCCAGGGAGATGGCAGTTTTATCTATAAGCCCCTGACTGGGGTTGCTGCCTTTCTTTCAGAGATGCCCTGCCCAGAGAGGAGGAATCAAGAGAGGTAGTCTGGCTACAGTGGCTTTGCTGAACTGCGGTGGGTTCTGCCCAGTTTCCAGCTAAATTTTAAACAATTATTTTGATAACCAGCTTTTTCAAAAAATTTTGCTGCATATTAACTCCTCTCATACAAACACTGAATTAACAATTTGCTCTTATCTAATATGGATATAAGAACAAAAACTGTATCAGATTGTGCTCTCAAACAGGTCTTTAATGACAGCAAATAATTAAACCTAGAGTAAATCTATTTAGCAATATATTAAAATCATTAATTTATTTCAGTGATGAATTATTCCTAAAGAACATTTTTAGGACAGCTGAATTACTAATGCAATTTATGTGATTAAATTTGGAATACTTCAAATCATGTCACTATATTCTTCCCCAGAGAAGCAATCTTATTTTTATAACCTCACCATGTGGTAGATCATTGAGTACACATTAGGTAGTCAATAAATGTTTATTGAACTAAATTGAAAGCAGTGAACTTGAAATTCTAGGAGCTCATGTTATTCTAAAGCTGTACATATGATAATAAAACAGATGAAACAATGCAAAGGAAACAAACTACAATTGTATTACACCAATTTATCTAGGATGGTAGACTATGAAGATATATTAAAACTCAATCAGAAAAACACCAAAAAGAAAAATGTGATGATTCTGAAGCTTGGGCCTATAGCTATCAATCTTTGTAAAAAAAAAAAAAAAAAAAAAAAAAAAATTGGCTGGGCATAGTGGCTCACACATGTAATCCCAGTGTTTTGGGAAACTGAGGTGGTAGGATCACTTGAGGACAGGAGTTTGAGACCAGCCTGTGCAACATAGTGAGACCCCATCTCTACAGAAAATTTAAAAATTAGTTAACTGTTGTGGCATGTGCCTGTAGACCTAGTTACTCAGGAAGCTGAGGTGGGAGGATCACTTAAGTCCAGCAGTTTGAGGTTTTCCTATGCCTTTCTTTACTTTAATCTCTTAATCCCATCATCTTCTTTGTAAGCTGAGGAGGATGAATGTTGCCTCAGGACCCTGTGACTGTATCAACTGCACAAATTGTAGAGCATGTGTGTTTGAACAATATGAAATCTGGGCATCTTTAAAAAGAACAGGATAACAGTGATGTTCAGGGAACAAGAAAGGTAACTTTGAACTGGCCGCTGGTGAGCCGGACGGAACAGAGCTATATTTCTCCTCTTTCATAAGCAAATAGGAGAAATATCACTAAATTCTTTTTCTCAGCAAGGAACATCCCTGAGAAAGAGAATGCACCCTGAAGGTAGGCTTATGGACGGCCCCTTTTTAAGGCGTACCATCGAAGCCAAAGAGATGAAATAAGCCCCGGTCTCCTATAGAGCTCCCAGGCTTATTAGGACAAGGAAAATTCCCACCTAATAAATTGTGGTCAGACAGGTTATCTGCTCTCAAACCCTGTTTCCTGATAAAATATTATCAATGACAATGAGTGCCCGAAACTTCATTAGCAATTTTAATTTCACCTCATCTGGTGGTCCTGTGATCTCGCCCTGCCTCCATTTGCTTTGTGATATTTTATAACCTTGTGAAGTATGTGATCTCTGTGACCCACACCCTATTCCTGCACTCCCTCACCTTTTGAAAATCGCTAATAAAAACTTGCTGGTTTTACGGCTCAGGAACATCATGGATCCTGCTGACATGTGATATCTCCCTCGGACACCCAGCTTTAAATTTCTCTCTCTTCTGCTCTTTCCCTTTATTTCTCAACCCAGCCGAGACACTTAGGAAATAGAAAAGAAACCATGTTAAATATCGGGAGTGGGTTCTCCCAAAATCATGTTTTCTTTTCCTTAGTCTTTTTGAAATCACCTTCATTGTGGTAAAATAAATGTAACATAAAATGTAACATCTTAAACTTCAACTCACTTTTAATGCATTCTTTTTTCATTAACACCTCAGGTCCTGCTTGAGAGTCTTGCTATAGGATGTCTGAAGGAAGATATGCAAATATCAGAGAAATTGGCTAGGCTAGAATTTTCTTTTAAAATGTTTACTAAAGCCAAATTTTACTTAACTTACACTGTGCTGTCTTGAAAAACAGCTATTAATCAACTATTAGGAAATAGTAAGTTAATTCCACAAAAGGTTTCTGATGCTATTACTCAAGAACTAAAGGCAGAAAAATCCTACCTCTGCCACTTAGAAGTTGTTACCTTGGGTATCTTACTTAATTCTGTGTGAATGACCTTCATTTGCAAAATGAATAAAATAATTCTGCCAATCTCACAGGATTCTTAAAAAATAAATATTTGTAAAGCAACTTAGAAGAGTTAGTATATTCTACTGATATGTAAGGTTTATTAAAGAAAAAAGTAAAATTGTGCATCTTGGGGATATATAACTGGGTTTTTCTGAATTTACTGAATATGAAAGCTGTCCTGTCTATCTAGGTGGAGAAAGTGCTCATGGAAGATATCCTGAAATATGTTTTCCATATTGGTTCCATTCCCCTCAGCACTTTCAGGTACACAAATCAATTGTAGATTCCCATGTTTGTTGGAGGTTTTCTTCATTCCTTTTCATTCTTTTTTCTCTGTTCTTGTCTGCCTGACTTATTTCAGAGAGATAGTCTTCAAGCTCTGAGATTCTTTAATCTGCCTGGTCTATTCTGCTATTAATACTTGTGACTGCATTATGAAATTATTATATTGTGTTTTTCAGCTCTGTCAGGTTGGCTGCATTCTTCTCTATACTGGCAATTTTGTCTGTTGGCTTCTGCAATGTTTTATCATGATATTTAGCTTCCTTGCATTAGGTTTCAAAGTATTCCTTTAGCTCAGTGAAGTTTGTTTTTATCCATATTCTGAATTCTACTTCTGTCATTTTAGCCATCTCAGCCTCAGCCCAGTTCTGAACCCTTGCTGGAAAGGTGATACAGTCATTTAGAAGGAAGAGGGTACTCTGGCTCTTTGAGCTTTCAGTGTCTTGCACTGATTCTTTCTCATCTTTATGGGCTTATCTACCTTCAATCATTCAGATTGCTGAACTTTGGATTTTTTTTATACAAATTGGCCACTTTTCCATATGGCTGCTGTGGTTTGCTGGGGGTTCATTTGCTCTCGTCCCTAGGCACCTCGAAGTTTTGGGTACCTGGAAGTATCAGCAGTGCTGAGAGACAGCAAAGACAGCAGCCTTCCACTTCCTCTGAGAGCTCTGTGTAAGGGAGGTATGGACCTGTGGCCAGCCCAAACACACCTGTAGGAGGCGACTGAAGACCCTGTTGGGAGGTCTCACCTAGTCAGGAGAAATAGGATTGGGGACCTGCTAAAAGAAGCAGTCTGGTAATACTTTTGAAGAGGAATTGTGCTGTGCTGGGGTCCACTTCTGTGTCCAGTTGGCTTCGGTTCTCCAGGGTCGAAATGAAAAAGAAAAAATGTTAAGGACAGCAAGAAATAAAGGCCAGGTCACCTACAGAGAGAAGCCCATCAGAATAACAGTGAAACTCTCACTGGAAACCCTACAAGGCAGAAAAGACTAGGGGGCCAATATTCAACATTCTAAAAGAAAAAAAAATTCCAACTCAAAATTTCATATCTGGCCAAACTAAGCTTCATAAGTGAAGGAGAAATAAGACCCTTTTCAGACAAGCAAATGCTGAGGGAATTCATTACCACCAGACCTGCCTTACAAGAGATCCGGAAGGAAGCACTAAATATGGAAAGGAAAGAACATTACCAGCCACTGCAAAATACACTAAAGTACATAGACCAGGTACACTATAAAGCAACCACATACACAAGTCTGCAAATAACAAGCTAACATCATGAGGACAGGATCAAATCAACACATTATCAATACTAACCTTAAATGTAAATGGGCTAAATGCCCTAAATAAAAGACACAGAGTGGTAAGCTGAATAAAAGACTAAGACTTATTGGTATGGTGTCTTCAAGGGACCCATCTCACATGCAGTGTCACACATAGGCTCAAAATAAAGGATGGAGGAAAATCTACCAAGCAAATGAAAACCAGAAAAGAGCAGGGATTGCTATCCTACTTTCTGACAAAACAGACTTTAAAAAAGCAAAGATTAAAAAAAGGACAAAGATGGGCATTAAACTATGGTAAAGAGTATATTTTCACCCTTTATCATCTGGTTATTTTGCAGACTTGTTTATGTGGTTGCATTATAGTGCACCTGGTCTATGTACTTCAGTGTGTTTTGTAGTGGCTGGTAATGGTCTTTCCATATTTAGTGCTTCCATCAGGAGCTCTTGTAAGGCAGATCATGTGGTAACAAATTCCCTCAGGCTTTGCTTATCTGAAAAAGATCTTATTTCTCTTATCTCTATTCAATAAGAAGAACTAACTATAAAAATACAACATACCAGAAGCTCTGGGACATGTTTAAGGCAATGTTAGGTGGGAAATTTATAGGATTAAATACCCACATCAAAAAGTTACAAAGATCTCAATTTAAAAATCTACCACCACAATGAAAAGAACTAGAGAACCAAGAGCAAACAAATCTCAAAGCTAGCAGAAGACAAGAAAAAAACAAAATCAAAGCTGAACTGAAGGAGATAGAGACCTGAAAAACCATTCAAAAGATCAACAAATAAAGAAGTTTCTTTTCTGAAAAAAAAAAAAATACAATAGATAAACCTTTAACTAGACTAATAAAGAAGAAAAGAGAGAAGATTTAAATGAACACAATCAGAAATAAGAAGAAGGATATTAGCACTAAACCCACAGAAATACAAATAACCATCAGACAATATTATAAACACCTCTATGAATATCAAGTAGAAAATCTAGAACTAATCGATAAGTTTCTGGACACATACACCCTCACAAGACTAAACCAGGAAGAAACTGAATCCCTGAATAGACTAATAATGAGTACTGAAATTGAGTACTACCACCTACCAACCCAAAAAAAAGAAAAAAAAGAAAAGCCAGGACCAGAAGATTCACAGCTGAATTCTACCAGATGTACAAAGAAGAGCATGCACCGTTCCTACTGAAACTATTCCAAAAATTGAAAAGGAAGGACTCCTCCCTAATGCAATCTATGAGGCCAGCCTCATCCTGATAGCAAAACCTGGCAGAGACACAACAAAAAAAGAAAACTTCAGGCCAATGTCATCGATGAACATTGATGCAAAAATCCTCAAAAAAATACTGGCAAACCAAATTGAGCAGCACATCAAAAAGCTTATGCACCATGATCAAGTAGGCTTAATTCCCAGGACGCAAGGTTGGTTCAACATATGCAAATCAATAAATATGGTTCGGCCGGGCGCGGTGGCTCAAGCCTGTAATCCCAGCACTTTGGGAGGCCGAGACGGGCGGATCACGAGGTCAGGAGATCGAGACCATCCTGGCTAACACGGTGAAACCCCGTCTCTACTAAAAAATACAAAAAACCAGCCGAGCGAGATGGCGAGTGCCTGTAGTCCCAGCTACTCGGGAGGCTGAGGCAGGAGAATGGCGTAAACCCAGGAGGCAGAGCTTGCAGTGAGCTGAGATCCGGCCACTGCACTCCAGCCTGGGTGACAGAGCAAGACTCCGTCTCAAAAAATAAATAAATAAATAAATAAATAAATAAATATGGTTCATCACATAAACAGAACTAAAGACAAAAACCACATGATTATCTCAATAGGTGCAGAAAAGGCTTATCAGAAAATTCAGCATCCATTCATGTTAAAAACTCTCAATAAACTAGGTATTGAAGGAAGATACCTCAAAATAATAAGACCCACGTATGACAAACTCACAGCCAACATCACACTAAATGCAAAAAAGCTGAACACATTCCCCCAAAAATGGCACAAGACAAGGATGCTCTCTCTCAAGACTCATATTCAATATAGTAATGGATGTTCTGGCCAAGGAAGTCAGGCAAGAGAAAGAAATAAAGGGCATTGAAATAGTCTGCAAACTATTCCTGTGGTTTCTAGATTCTATATCTAGAAAACCACACTGTTTCAGCCCAAAAGCTTCTTAAGCTGATAAACAACTCCAGCAAAGTTTCAGGATACAAAATCAATGTACAAAAATCACTAGCATTTCTATATACCAACAACAGCCAAGCTGAAGCCAAATCAGGAATGCAGTCCCATTCACAGCTGAAACAAAAAGAATGAAATACCTAGGAATACAGCTAAGTAGGGAGGTAAAAGATCTCTGCAAGGAAAACTACAAACCATTGCTCAAAGAAATCAGAGAGAACACAAATACATTTTTTAAAATTCCATGTTCATGGATAGGAAGAATCAATATCATTAAAATGGCCATACTGCCCAAATGAATTCATAAATTCAATGCTATTCCCATTAAACTACCATTGACATTCTTCACAGAACTAGAAAAACCTATGTAAAAATTCATAATGAACCAAAAAAGAGCCTGAATAGCCAAGCCAGTCCTAAGCAAAAAGAACAAAGCTGGCGGCATCATGCTACCAACTTCAAACTATACTACAGAGCTACAGTAACCAAAACAGCATGATACAGGTACAAGAAAAGATACATAAGCTGGGCGCGGTGCCTCATGCCTGCAATCCCAGCACCTTGGGAGGCCAAGGTGGGCGGGTCACTAGGTCAGGAGTTCAAGACCAGCCTGGCCAATATGGTGAAACCCCATCTCTACTAAAAATACAAAAATTAGCCAGGCATGGTGGCGCGCCTGTAGTTCCAGCTACTCAGGAGGCTGAGGCAGAAGAATTGCTTGAATCCGGGAGGCATAGGTTGCAGTGAGCCAAGATCACGCCACTGCACTCCAGCCTGGGTAACAGAGCGAGATTCTGTCAAAAAAAAAAAAAGACACATAGACAAATGGAACAGAACAGAGAACCCAGAAATAAGACCATACATGTACAACCATCTGATCTTTGACAAAGCTGACAAAAACAAGCAATGGGGAAAGGGCTTCCTATTCAATAAATGATGCTAGGATAACTGGCTAGACATATGCAGAAGACTGAAGCTGCACCCCTTTCTTATACCATGTTCATGTTCATGCTGCTGATAAAAACATACCTAAGACTGGGTAATTTATAAATAAAAAGAGGTTTAATAGACTTCCAGTTCCACGTGGCTGGGGAGCCCTCACAATCATGGCGGAAGGCAAAAGGCATGTCTTACATAGCGGCAGACAAGACAGAATAGATGTAGGGGAACTCCCCTTTTTAAAAACATCATATCTCAAGAGACTTATTCACCATCACGAGAACAGCATGGGAAAGATCCACCCCCATGATTCAGTTACTTCCTACTGGGTCCCTCCCACAACAGGTGGGAATTACAGGAGCTATATTTCAAGATGAGAGTTGGGTGGGGACACAACCAAACCATATCATTCTGCCCCTAGGCCCTCCCAAATCTCATATTCTCACATTTCAAAACCAACCATGCCTTCCGAACAGTCCCCCAAAGTCTTAACTCATTTCAGCATTAACTCAAGAGTCCACAGTCCAAAGTCTCAATTGAGACAAGGCAAAGTCCTTTCCACCTATGAGCCTGTAAAATCAAAAGCAAGTTAGTTACTTCCTAGATACAATGCGGGTACAGGCATTAGGTAAATACAGCCATTCCAAATGGGAGAAAGTGGCCAAAACAAAGGGGCTACAGGCCCTATGCAAGTCAAAATCCAGCAAGGCAGTCAAATCTTAAAGCCAGAAAATGATCTCCTTTGACTCCATGTCTCACATCCAGGTCATGCTGATGCAAGAGGGAATTCCCATGATCTTAGGCAGCTCTGCCCCTGTGACTTTGCAGGGTACAGTGTCCCTCCCAGCTGCTCTCATGGGCTGGTATTGAGTGTCTTGCTGCTTTTCCAGCTGCACAGTGCAAGCTGTAGTTGGATCTACCATTCTGGGGTCTGGAGGATGATGGCCCTCCTCTCACAGCTCCACTAGGTGGTGCCCCACTAGGGACTCTGTGTGGGGGCTTGCACCCCACATTTCCATTCTGCACTGCCCTAGCAGAGGTTCTCCATGAGAGTTGCACCCCTGCAGCAAACTTCTGCCTAGATATCCAGGCATTTCTATACATTCTCTGAAATCTAGGCAGAGTTTCCCAAACGTTGGCCCGTTTTAGTCATGGCCAGAGTGGCTGGGATGCAGGGCACCAAGTCCCTAGACTGTACCACAGCACAGGGACCTTGGGCCCGGCCCATGAAACCATTTTTTCTTCCTAGGCCTCCAGGCCCACCATGGGAGGGGCTGCCATGAAAACCTGTGACATGCCCTGGAGACATTTTTGCCATTGTCTTCGGGATTAACATAGGGATCCTCATTTCTAATGCAAATTTCTGCAGCTGGCTTGAATTTCTCCTCAGAAAATGGGATTTTCTATTCTATCGCATTGTCAGGTTGCAAAATTTCCAAACTTTCATGCTCTGTTTCCCTTTTAAAATGGAATGCTTTTAACAGCATCCAAGACACTTCTTCAATGCTCTGCTGCTTAGAAATTTCTTCCACCAGATACCCTAAATCATCTCTCTGAAGTTCAAAGTTCCACAAATCTCTAGGTCAGGGGTAAAATGCCACCAGTCTCTTTGCTAAAACATAACAAGAGTGACCATTACTCCAGTTACCAACAAGTTCCTCATCTCCATTTGAGACCACCTCAGCCTGGACCTTATTGTCCATATTGCTATCAGGCTTTTGGTCAAAGCCATTCAACAAGTCTCTAGGAAGTTCCAAAGCTTCCCACATTTTCCCATCTTCTGGGCCCTCCAAACTGTTCCAACCTCTGCCCGTTATCCAGTTCCAAAATCGCTTCCACATTTTTAGGTATCTTATCAGCAGGGCCCTACTCTACTGGTACCAATTTACTGTATTGGTCTGTTTTCACACTGCTGATAAAGACATACCCAAGACTGAGGAATTTACAAAAGAAAGAGATTTAATGGACTTACAGTTCCACATGGCTGGGGAGGCCTCACAATCATGGTGAAAGGAAGAGCAAGTCATATCTTATGTGGATGGTGGCAGGCAAAGACAGAGAGAGCCTGTGCAGGGAAACTCCCCTTTTTATAACCATCAGATCTCATGAGACTTACTCACTATCACAAGAACAGCATGGGAAAGACCTGCCCCCATGATCCAATTACCTCCCACTGGGTCTCTCCCACAACACATGGGAATTCAAGATGAGATCTGGGTGGGGACACAGCCAAACCATATCACAACCTCATAAAAAAGTGAGCAAAGGACGTGAATGCACACTTTTCAAAAGACATACATGTGGCAAACAAGCATATGTAAAAAAGCTCAATATTACTGATCATTAGAGAAATAAAAATCAACACCGCAATGAGATACTATCTCACACCAGTCAGAATGGCTATTATTAAAAAGTAAACAAAAATAACAGAGGCTGGTGAGGTTTCAGAGGAAAGCAAATGCTTATACACTGTTTTGGGGAGTATAAATTAGTTCAACCACTGTGGAAAGCAGTATGGCAATTTCTCAAAGAGTTAATAGCAGAACTACCATTTGATCCAATAATCCCATTACTGGGTATATAACCAGGGGAATAGAAATCATTCTGCCATAAAGACACATGCACGCAAATGTCCATTCACAATAGAAAAGACATTAAATCAACCTAAATGCACATCAATGACAGACTGGATAAAGAAAATGTTTGGGAGGCTGAGGCAGGAGAATCACTTGAACCCAGGAGGCGGAGGTTGCAGTGAGCCAAGATCATGCCACTGCACTCCAGAATGGGCAACAAGAGCAAAACTCCGTCTCAAAAAAAAAAAAAAAGGTAGTATATCTACACCATGGAATACTATGCAGGCATTAAGAAAGAATATCATATCTTTTATGGGAACATGGATGGAGCTGAGGCTATCATCCTTAGCAAACTAAAGCAGGAACAGAAAACCAAACACCCATGTTCTCACTTATAAGTGGGAGATAAATGACAAGAACTCATGAACACAAAGAATGGAACAACAGACACTGGGGTGTACTAGAGTGGGGAGAGTGGGAAGAAGGAGCAGAGCAGAGCAGAAAAAAATAACTACTGGATACTAGGCTCAATACCTGGGTGATAAAATAACCTGTACAACAAACCCCTGTGACACAAGTTTACCTATATAACAAACCTTCACACATACTCCCAAACTTAAAAGTTTTTTTGTTTGTTTTTCTGTTGTTGTTGTGTTTGTTTTTTGAGACAGAGTCTTGCTCTGTCGCCAGGCTGGAGTGAAGTGGCATGATCTTGGCTCATTGCAACCTCTGCCTCCTGGGTTCAAGCGATTCTCCTGCCTTAGTCACCTGAGCAGCTGGGAGTACAGGCACGTGCCACCACATCCAGCTAATTTATTGTATTTTTAGTAGAGATGGGGTTTCACTGTGTTAGCCAGGATGGTCTCGATCTCCTGACCTCGTGATCCACCCACCTTGGCCTCCCAAAGTGCTGGGATTACAGGCGTGAGCCACTACGCCCAGCTAAAATAAAAGTTTTTAAAAAAAGAAACTCCTGCTTCAAACTAACATAATTTAAGAATGCTGCCTGGGCACAGTGGCTCATGCCAGAACTTTGGGAGGCCAAGGTGGGCAGATCATGAGGTCAGGAGATCAAGACCGTCCTGGCCAACATGATGAAACCCTGTCTCTACTAAAAATACAAAAAGATTACCTGGACGTGGTGGTGCGCATGTCTGTAATCCCAGCTACTTGGGAGGCTGAAGCAGGAGAATCTCTTGAACCAGGGAGCTGGAGGTTGCAGTGAACTGAGATCGCACCACTGTCCAACCTGGCGACAGAGCGAGACTCCATCTCAAAAGAAAAAAAATGTTAAAGATTGTTCAAACATCCACCTATCTTGTATTCAATTCCTTTTACAACCTCTAAAAAACAAATCTATCTTTGGAAAAATGTTCCTCTTATAAAGTTCTTCATTATTTCTATTCCATTAAACTCTGAGCTAGTTACTTGAGGGAAGGACTTCTTTATTTCATTTTTGTATCATTAAAACTTAACATAGGGCCGGGCGCGGTGGCTCAAGCCTGTAATCCCAGCACTTTGGGAGGCCGAGACGGGTGGATCACGAGGTCAGGAGATCAAGACCATCCTGGCTAACACGGTGAAACCCCGTCTCCACTAAAAAATACAAAAACCTAGCCGGGCGAAGTGGCGGGCGCCTGTAGTCCCAGCTACTCGGGAGGCTGAGGCCGGAGAATGGCGTGAACCTGGGAGGCGGAGCTTGCAGTGAGCTGAGATCCGGCCACAGCACTCCAGCCTGGGCGACAGAGCAAGACTCCGTCTCAAAAAAAAAAACAAAAACAAAAACAAAAACAAAACTTAACATAGTGCCTTGCATATGATAGACACCTAAGAAATGTCTATTAAACTAAGATCTATCTCTCTGGAAGTACCTAGCAATTATCTTGTAATGAAATCAAATAAATTTATTTGATATACCTTCAAATATATGAAGGTAGTATGTTACCCAGAGTCTTTACACTTCTATACCAAAAAATTCAAGTCATTTAGTCAAACTAAACGAATTACCTCATACTCTTCTTTATGAGCTCCAGTATATTCACACCATTTCTAAATGGAGGGCCAGAATAAAACTCAACACATTAGGTGTGGCTAGACTAAAATACAGCAGATATTGGACCACAATGGTGCTAATTTCAGAAATTACATTTCTATTAATAATAATGCAACCTAAGTTAACATAACCTGTTTCAGAAGCTATATTTCACCAGTGACATTTATTGAGTCTCTGCACTCTCCAAACTTTGATCATAGGATTTGATGCTAAGCTGTGTCTTTCTTTGTACTTGTACTTTGTACTAGCACACATGATTTGGGGGGTCCAATTATGGTTATACTTATTATATGCAATCTAACTTGCATTAGTCCTCTCCTCTAAAGTCCCACTGCCGCTGACTTGGTAATACCATCCATTATCTCTCACCAGAAATATTAGAATATTTACTAAATGATTTCTTGGCCATCATTCATACTATACTCTAATCCACTCATTAAACTGCAAAATGATTGCCCCTAAATGCAATTTAATCAGTAACTTCCTGTATTCATTTATGCTTCTTCACCATTTTCAGTAGAGTCCAATTTCCTTATATGCCATTTACGGCATTCATGTTCAAGACTCTATCTATGTTACTAACTTCATATTCTATAATACCCCCAAAAAATCCCCTTATAGTTTATAATATACCATAATTATAGGAATTCATTGAATCATGCAGAAGGCCACTGAAAGTTTCTCTTGACTTTCTACAATTAGCATCAGTAAAATAATTGTGTTTCTAAAAGTTCCATGATTAATTTCATTCCTGTTTCTTTACATACACTATACCCTCTACCTAGTGTTTTCTCTTTTCTCTTCTACCAGATGCCTACCATGCTATCAAACTGTTATATAATTTTTTGATCTTCATCATCTATTTGAAGAACATAATTGTCTATCTCTAGCTAGAGAACACATCTCATTCTCTATTTAAGTAAATGGTATTCAAGTTAGGTGATTAGGTAATTATTTCCAAAATCAACTTATAATATAAGTAATATCTTACAATGTGACAAACAATATATTTTCAATATTTGTCTGCTTCATGTATTTTTATTTAAGGTATACTAAACAACAATAACCTGGGGTAGAAAATTAAAGATATCTATTACCATTGTCTCCCAAGTAACAAAGAAATTTTACTGTGGAACACAGAATAAATGAACTAAATGTTAAACCAGACAACTACAATAACAAGTTATATGCTATTTTATATGAAAGTAGAGTATAAGATTTTGCAAAAATGATTATATTTTGTACTACTAAAAAAAAACCAAAACTTGGTTTGGAGCATCTGGTTAAATCAATAATATCTTCAAATGTAAATGGCCCAAAACTAAGTTTTCTATAAATACTGAGTTCAGAGCTGTGTTCAAAAAACTAGACAGAAGACTAACCACAGATCAGTTCACTTTAGTGTAAGCTTCTGCCCAGTTTTGGAAGAGCCACTATTACTGTCAAAGTTGCATCTGGGAAGATGGTTAAGGCTTTTGGGGAGACAGAGAGTGTCATTAGCATTCTTTTATATATTCACAAGTTTAAAAAGAGTCATATGAAATTTCATAGTGCCAGACTGTGAAAAAAGACAAAAATAAAACAAGTCTATTGTTTCCCTTATACTTAAGCCTAAAAGAAAAATATACCTCAGCTCATATTATAAAGCTTTTGGAAATCTCAGCCAGAGCAATAAACTCTAAACTTGTTTTAAGCACTCTACTTTTGGAAGTTATGTTGCTCATTTCACTTTCCAATTTGTCCTAGAGCATTGTTAATTTTTTTTGCATTGCAGTTATGCAAGAATAAAATTATAATGAATTTTTAGAAATGATCCCTCCCAATGAAATTATATAACTATACTGGACCAATATAAATATTTTCATAGATAAGAAAAATACAAAAATATAAGGTAAAAATTCCTCTAAATTCAGGCCTTGATCTAACATTGTCTTCACTATAAGTTTAATGTCTAATATGCTTTTACAGTTATTATTTTAGATGACCTTTAAACATACTAAACAGATGCTGTGGCAAACTATATACCAAGTAATTCCTCCTATTTGGTTCCAACACATAGGGGCAGAAGCACAGGAACCTCCGGGTTGGAAGATTTAGAGTTCTAGTCTAACACTCTGTCCTACACATGGATTGCCTTTGCGCCATCCTAGAGAATCAGCTATTCTCTGTTACAATGTTGTCCATGAATCAACTAGTTCATACTCTTATTTATCTCTAACTTCTACTTCTTAGAACAATTTATAACAGGTCTCATCCATCTTCCATACAAGCACTTCTTCCAGCACTTGGTTTTTCCATTTCCATAAGAAAAAGCAAAGAGCCACTAGGTATTCAAATCTTACTCTAAATAAAATACAGCAGATTAATAAGGGTCAGGAACAACATTTATGGCCACCAGGTGTAAATTCTTTTCTATCTATAATAATTTGACAATCTCTCCTTTGGAGAAAATAATAAACAGACAAAATCAGTACTCAAGAAAACTGTGACAAGCTCCCCAGAATTCCCATACCCTATTTATGGAGAGAGGTTAAAATGGCCTGCAAAGAGATCTTAAAGAAATAGAAGGAGGGGCGGAGCAAGATGGCCGAATAGGAGCAGCTCCAGTCTTCAACTCCCAGCGCCAGCGACACAGAAGACCGGTGATTTCGGCATTTTCAACTGAGGTACTGGGTTCATCTCACTGGGGAGTGCCGGACGATC
>NC_037681.1:93125579-93127397 GCF_003255815.1 Theropithecus gelada
ATACCTAGGAATCCAACTTACAAGGGATGTAAAGGACCTCTTCAAGGAGAACTACAAACCACTGCTCAGTGAAATAAAAGAGGACACAAACAAATGGAAGAACATACCATGCTCATGGATAGGAAGAATCAATATCGTGAAAATGGCCATACTGCCCAAGGTTATTTATAGATTCAATGCCATCCCCATCAAGCTACCAATGAGTTTCTTCACAGAATTGGAAAAAACTACTTTAAAGTTCATATGGAACCAAAAAAGAGCCCGCATCTCCAAGACAATCCTAAGTCAAAAGAACAAAGCTGGAGGCATCACGCTACCTGACTTCAAACTATACTACAAGGCTACAGTAACCAAAACAGCATGGTACTGGTACCAAAACAGAGATATAGACCAATGGAACAGAACAGAGTCCTCAGAAATAATACCACACATCTACAGCCATCTGATCTTTGACAAACCTGAGAAAAACAAGAAATGGGGAAAGGATTCCCTATTTAATAAATGGTGCTGGGAAAATTGGCTAGCCATAAGTAGAAAGCTGAAACTGGATCCTTTCCTTACTCCTTATACGAAAATTAATTCAAGATGGATTAGAGACTTAAATGTTAGACCTAATACCATAAAAATCCTAGAGGAAAACCTAGGTAGTACCATTCAGGACATAGGCATGGGCAAAGACTTCATGTCTAAAACACCAAAAGCAACGGCAGCAAAAGCCAAAATTGACAAATGGGATCTCATTAAACTAAAGAGCTTCTGCACAGCAAAAGAAACTACCATCAGAGTGAACAGGCAACCTACAGAATGGGAGAAAATTTTTGCAATCTACTCATCTGACAAAGGGCTAATATCCAGAACCTACAAAGAACTCCAACAAATTTACAAGAAAAAAACAAACAACCCCATCAAAAAGTGGGCAAAGGATATGAATAGACATTTCTCAAAAGAAGACATTCATACAGCCAACAAACACATGAAAAAATGCTCATCATCACTGGCCATCAGAGAAATGCAAATCAAAACCACAATGAGATACCATCTCACACCAGTTAGAATGGCGATCATTCAAAAGTCAGGAAACAACAGGTGCTGGAGAGGATGTGGAGAAATAGGAACACTTTTACACTGTTGGTGGGATTGTAAACTAGTTCAACCATTATGGAAAACAGTATGGCGATTCCTCAAGGATCTAGAACTAGATGTACCATATGACCCAGCCATCCCATTACTGGGTATATACCCAAAGGATTATAAATTATGCTGCTATAAAGACACATGCACACGTATGTTTATTGCAGCACTATTCACAATAGCAAAGACTTGGAATCAACCCAAATGTCCATCAGTGACAGATTGGATTAAGAAAATGTGGCATATATACACCATGGAATACTATGCAGCCATAAAAAAGGATGAGTTTGTGCCCTTTGTAGGGACATGGATGCAGCTGGAATCCATCATTCTTAGCAAACTATCACAAGAACAGAAAACCAAACACCGCATGTTCTCACTCATAGGTGGGAACTGAACAATGAGATCACTTGGACTCGGGAAGGGGAACATCACACACCGGGGCCTATCATGGGGAGGGGGGCGGGGGGAGGGATTGCATTGGGAGTTATACCTGATGTAAATGACGAGTTGATGGGTGCAGCACACCAACAAGGCACAAGTATACATATGTAACAAACCTGCACGTTATGCACATGTACCCTACAACTTACAGTATAATAATAATAAATAAATTTAAAAGAAAAAAAAAAAAAAAAAACAAAACCAGAAAAAAAAAAAAATAAATAAATAAATAAATAAATAAAT
>NC_037681.1:93127479-93145597 GCF_003255815.1 Theropithecus gelada
GAAAAAAAAAAAAAAACAAAACCAGAAAAAAAAAAAAAAAGAAATAGAAAAAAAATAAATAAATAGTAAAACTCTGCTATCAATTTTAATTGATACAATCAATTTTTCAGAGTGCTTCCCAGGTTTTTGGACTAAAAGCACTTAAGCCAAATATCTGTTCCAGCTCCATGAAATCAGAAACAGACTGGCAAGTTTACTAAAGGGACCTGAAAGACAGAGGTCATATGCCATAGAGGGTATAGACACATTAAAAGTTAATCTCACAACTACCACATTATTTTAAAAAGTAAAGGAATTAAAACAGTGAGAGACTTTACTTGTTAACTAATAGCCAAAGACAGTCAATAAGACAAGTAGGTACTCATGAGATATCCCTATGAAGATGTAGTTGTTTCGCAGTTTTGGGTAGCAATGTTTTTTAATCAAAAGCAGATAAAGTCCTATATACCATAATTACAGGAATTCATTGAATCATGCAGAAGGCCACTGAAAGTTTCTCTTGACTTTCTACTATTAGCATCAGTAAAATAATTGTGTTATATTCAGTGATCTTCCCTCAATAGTATAGAATAAGTATGATTATGAATAGTCATAGTCATATCATTAGCAGTTGACTGGGGCCATAGACTAACATTAGAGCTAGACTAGGACTAGAATTTTTAAGCATTGCTATTGAAGCCATAAACCTTATGCTCATTAGACTCATTCTCTGTGCTACTCAAGGGAGCCAGGTTCCACCAGGAAGGTAAAAAAAACAAAAAACACTGGAAGGATCCCCATGGACAAGTGCTAAAGGGAAGGGAAACCCTAAGGAAAGATCACAATTATATGTACCCTAGGGAACTGATACCTCCAATTTCCTTTACCACCTGCAATGTAGCATATCAATGTGATTGTTTTAATAATCTCACTGTATCTGTTTTACAATAGCAAAAATATAGATATTGTCAATATGGCACCAAGAATATTGTTTCAGTGAAGAATCCTTAGATTTTACATACTTCCAGCTGGAATGTGTGCTCACAACTAGAAAAAATAGGCACAAAAGAAAATTAGCCTTACAAAGGGTTCATGTTAAACTTCTTGAGAGTATAGAGTTAGGGCCTGTTTGTCTGTTGAAAGACTACTTCCCATTTTCAGATCTCTGTCACCTCCTAATCCTAAGATTATCTTTCAAAGGAGTTATCAAGATAAACAAAGATTAAAGGAAACCTAAGTAAAAACAAAAAATAGTAGGCCAGCAAAACAAAACACATAGACAAAAACATGAAATAAAACTTCCTCGTTTTGTTACCATTTTAGAACAGTTGAAGATGGTAAATCATTCAATTGCAGAAATCTGTAAAGGCAGTAAGATAATCCTACATGAAATAAAAATAACAAGTGGATATCCTTAACAGAAACACTTTAAAAAATATGTAACATAATGCATTCAGGGATGTATTGCAGGGTAGAAAATTCACTTTTTGTCTTTGTGCGTGCATGCATGTGTGTGTGTGTGTGTGTGTGTGTGTGTGTGTGTGTGTGTGTATCCCTAATCATTTTTTAAGAAGGTAGTTTTCCTTAGGAAGAGAGTGGACTTCATCTATCACCAAGCAGCTAAAGACCAAGAAGCCTGCAATTGCTAATTCAAAGACAGGGAGGTCCCAGGGACAAGAAAGTACTGTGTCTGATTTCCAACATTGTGTGTTGTTTGGAGAACTTCAAGCACTTACTAAACTATATTAAAATTGTGGCTATAGACTACCATGAAAGTCTATAGAACAGTGGCATATACCACATTCCTATTGCTCATTTAACTGTGAACTCCTCACCCCACAACATGTACAATATGTATGCTAAGGTATCCTGACACCAATTTGCAGGCCCAAATTTGTCCTCTTGTCAAAGCAGCAAAAATGTAGTTTAGACTGACTGCATTGCGATATTCCAAGCAGCAATATTTTCTTCCTTTGGAACTTGGATAATTACCTTTACAGTGCACTCCCAACGTCATTCTTAATGAAGTGGAATTATAAGCAACATATATTTATAATGAAGAGCTGTAATCAAAATAGATGTCATTTGTAAAGGCAAATAGTAATCTGAGTTGAAGGACACTATTCCATGCATGATGTCCCTGTTAAACATTCCAATCTCATCATGACATTGACTGGCTATCTACTCAATGCTGGCCATATTAAAATGTCTGAGATACTTTCTTTCAAATAACATATAACGTTAGTTGATGATAAGGGGAAAATATAGAAAATAATATTTAAGATCATATATCTGAAGTTTCAAGTAGAAAATTGAGACTCCTATAATATCTATAGGAGTTCACAAGAAAATCAAACCTTGGGGTATGAATTGTGGGAAAAAGGGTGAACAGTCCTAAAAGACCTCATGGGGAAACAGGTGTGTTAAGCTGTATTTTAAAGGAGGGAAAGATTTGAAAGTGAGATGAGAAACCATTCTGAGAAGAAGGAAAACCATGAGCAAGAGTCTGCAGCCAGGAATGAGCATAGTATGTTTGGGAATGATTAACAGATATATTTGGCTGAAGTCACAGCCTTCTGTAAGGGAATTATAAGAAATGTATTTTATGTGGATAGTAGCTATACTTTAAAAGGTGGGGATTATTAAAAATTTCTGAAGAGAGAGAGTAACAGACAAACCAGTGCTCTTGGAAGGCACATCTAGAAATAAACTGACATAAAAAGAAACTCTGCCTATGTTCTTCCACTGCTGCTCTTCTTTATAACGATCACACGTCCTCAGTTGTCTGTAGTTGTGCTTTATTGTTCTTGATCTAATCGCAACCATGCTTCTCAGTCCCCTTGCCTAGAAGTTTGCTTGGAAACCTCAATTCAACAGCACTCCTACAGACCCAAATACCTTCCTTTAGACTTGGAAATACTAGGGGAAAAGCAACTAGTTTACTGTAGCAAAAAGAGCATATGCTTCGGAATTAGAGAGATCTCAATTTAAATCTGTATTCCAAAAACATATTCTTTATAAGGTCTTAAACAATGATTTAACCTACCTATACCTAAATTTAACCTGTAAAAAGATTAAGGAAAAAGTAAAAAAGGGCTACTTTGCAAACGAAGATGAGATAAATGAAGGATACTGGCACATAAAATAATCTAAAAATGTGGATATTTTTTGTTTCACTTTGAATTTATAAGCAAAAGGAAATCTGAACTGAGAGAGAAGCTGTAAAGGTCTACAACTTTTGTTAAATAAAGGAAATGCTTAAAGACTTTTAAAATGCCAAGAACAATTTTGAAGAAAACTAAGAAGTCACACTACCAACATAATTATTTTAATTTAAATATTTCTTGGTGAACTTTTTTCTCACTATGAACATGATTTTACATGTTTGCAATCATTTTGCTTATAAAACTTTCATTCTGTTTCTTTCATTTAACAAAAGTGCTTTGCAAGGTTATAATTTAAATTTCATAAAATTAGTTTACATAAATGCATAACATATCACTGAATAATAGTATTAAAGTTTATATAACAGTTTGCCTATCATTACACAGTTAAGGTTTTTAATTATTTGATGATATTAACAATGATGAAATAACTATTTTGTCCTCTGATAAAACTCAACACCCCACAACTTTAGCATCAATAAGAAAGAATTCAAGCAATCTCCTCTTCATCTTTTAAATGTATTGTATTAGTCTGTTCTCACTCTCCTATGAAGAAATACTCAAGACTGGGCAATCTATAAAGAAAAGAAGGTTAATTGACTCACAGTTTCGCATGGCTGGTCGGGACTCTGGAAACTTACAATCATGGCAGAAAGCACATCTTCACAGGGCAGCAGGAGAGAGAATGAGCGCTGAGAGAAGGGGGAAGTGCCTTACAAAACCATCAGATTTCACTATCATGTAAACAGCATTGTGGAAACTACTCCCATGGTTCAATTACCTCCACCTGGTCCCACCCTTGACACATGGGGATTATTACAATTCAAGGTGAAATTTGGGTGGGGACACAGCACCAAACCATATCAGGTATCAAAGATACTGAAGAGACCAAGTATAGCAATATCTAACATATTCTCACTGGAATCTCTGACTCTTACCAGGTGCAGTGGCTTACGCTTATAATCCCAGCACTTTGGGAGGCCAAGGTGGGAGGATTACTTGAGCCCAGAAGTTCAAGACCAACCTGGGCAACACAGCGAGACCCCATCTCACCAAAACATTAATAAATTAGCCAGGAATGGCAGCACACACCTGTAGTCCTAGATGCTTGCAGGGCTGTTGTGGGAGGATTGCTTGAGCTTGAAAGGGCAAGGCTGCAGTGAGCTGTTATCACATCATGGCACTCCAGTCTGGGTGACAGAGTGAGATTCTATCCCAACAAAAACACACAAACAAACAAAAAAGGAATAGAAAAAGAAAAGGAAGAAAAGGAAATCAAATATGAAAATTTGTAAGTGTGGAATTTTGCAGTATGTTAAATTCTAGATTCTCCTTATTTTCTACCTTATCAACAAAAACAGGATTAGAAGTAAATGGCTTTTGGAACCAAACAAACTTAAGCTTTTATTTAACAATTATATGAGCAGAAGAAGACTCAAAGGTCATTATCATTAAAGAGGCAAAGGATTACTGGCTGGACACTACCAGAAAGAAGAGTTCTGGCTTGGTAATAGTAGCTTTATGGGGAGAAAAGTCCTAGCTAATAACTCAACACACAAAGATATTTCTGAAGAAATATAGAACCTCTAAAGTATTTAAGTGATTAACTAAGCAAAAGATCCCAATACCACATTCATAAGAAGCAAATGTTTTTTATTTCAATATACTCTGCATAGCTCAAATAACATAAAAGTTAACTGCATTGAAACAGGAAACATAAATCACTTTCTCGATAGGCAGAAAAATCATCAGTAAATCAGTAATTTGTGCTCCATCAGGGAAAAAGAAAAAAAATCTTGAATGTTGGCTCTACCTATGTAATTAATGTAATGAAGAAAAACGTGGTTGTATCCTAAAGGATCTGATGCTTCTAGTCCTCTTTGAGGACACCTGGAACTTCTTTATTTTGTTCCAGAGAAAGTCATAAGAATTGAGCTAAATTACAGGATCATTTTTATCAGTAGATGAGAGAATTTCCACATGAGGTGTCAAATAAGGGAACTCAAGTTAGGTTAGAAACAAGCAACCCACTTATTGATATATTTCCCATTACCAGATAGAGTTTCTACTTTATGGGGATGTTACCACAATTTACCCCCCATACCGGGAATTGTGACTAAATTCTGGTCATCATGACTAAAATTTTATGAACTAACAAAAAAGATTCTGAATAAGAATCCCACAGAAGAAAAGGTACTTAAATGATGGCTCTATGAAACATAGCTTAGTGCTTCTCATACATAGTTTACAGGTATTATATAGCCTAGGGGGAAGGAATAAGGGCTTTGGAGGCAGTTTGCACCCAGATTCCCTAATTCTAGATGAGTAGTTTTTGACACAAGAGTAAACCTCTCTATGTTTACTAATGTGTAAGCTATTCTAATTTTTTTTTCTATATTATATTTTTATTATACTTTAAGTTCTAGGGTACATGTGCACAACGAGCAGGTTCGGTACATAGGTATACATGTGCCATGTTGGTGTGCTGCACCCATTAACTCATCATTTACATTCTGGGTATTAGTCCTTTGTCAGATGAGTACATTGCTAAAATTTTCTCCCATTCTGTAGGCTGCCTGTTCACTCTGATAGTAGTTTCTTTTGATGTGCAGAGGCGCCTTAGTTTAATTAGATCACAATTGTCAATTTTTGATTTTGTTGCCATTGCTTTTGGTGTTTTAGACATGAAGTCCTTGCCCATGTCTATGTCCTGATGGTATTGCCTAGGTTGTCTTCTAGGGTTTTTATGGTTTTAGGTCTAACATTTAAGTCTTTAATTCATCTTGATTTAATTTTTCTATATGGTGTAAGGAAGGGATCTAGTTTCAGCTTTCTACATATGGCTAGCCAGTTTTCCCAGCACCATTTATTAAATAGAGAATCCTTTCCCCATTGTTTGTTTTTTCAGGTTTGACACAGATCAGATAGTTGTAGATGTGTGGTATGACTTCTGAGGGCTCTGTTCTGTTCCATTGGTCTATATCTCTGTTTTGGTACCAGTATCATACTGTTTTGGTTACTGTAGCCTTGTAGTATAGTTTGAAGTCAGGTAGCGTGATGCCTCCAGCTTTGTTCTTTTGACTTAGGATTGTCTTGGTTATGCGGGCTCTTTTTTGGTTCCATATGAACTTTAAAGTAGTTTTTTCCAATTCTGTGAAGAAAGTCATTGGTAGCTTGATGAGGATGGCACTGACTCTATACATTACCTTGGGCAGTATGGGCATTTTCATGATATTGATTCTTCCTATCCATGAGCATGGAATGGTCTTCCATTTGTTTGTGTCTTCTTTTATTTCATTGAGCAGTGGCTTGTAGTTCTCCTTGAAGAGGTCCTTTACATCCCTTGTAAGTTGGATTCCTAGGTATTTTATTCTCTTTGAAGCAATTGTGAATGCAAGTTTAGTCATGATTTGCCTCTCTGTTTGTCTGTCATTGGGGTATAAGAATGCTTGTGATTTTTGCACATTGATTTTGTATCCCGAGACTTTGCTGAAGTTGCTTATCAGCTTAAGGAGATTTTGGGCTGAGACAATGGAGTTTTCTAAATATACAATCATGTCATCTGCAAACAGGGACAATTTGACTTCCTCTTTTCCTAACTGAATACACTTTCTTTCTCCTGCCTGATTGCCCTAGCCAGAACTTCCAACACTGTGTTGAATAGGAGTGGTGAGAGAGGGCATCCCTGTCTTGTGCCAGTTTTCAAAGGGAATGCTTCCAGTTTTGGCCCATTCAGTATGATATTGGCTGTGGGTTTGTCATAAATAGCTCTAATTTTTTGAGATACATCCCATCAGTACCTAATTTATTGAGAGTTTTTAGCATGACGGGCTGCTAAATTTTGTTGAGGGCCTTTTCTCCATCTATTGAGATAATCATGTGGTTTTTGTCTTTGGTTCTGTTTATATGCTGGATTGCATTTACTGATTTGCATATGTTGAACCAGACTTGCATCCCAGGGATGAAGCCCACTTGATCATGGTGGATAAGCTTTTTGATGTGCCGCTGGATTCAGTTTGCCAGTATTTCACTGAGGATTTTTGCATCAATGTTCATCAGGGATATTGGTCTAAAATTCTCTTTTTTTGTTGTGTCTCTGCCAGGCTTTGTTATCAGGATGATGCAGGCCTCATAAAATGAGTCAGGGAGGAGTCCCTCTTTTTCTATTGAATGGAATAGTTTCAGAAGGTATGGTACCAGCTCCTCCTTGTACCTCTGGTAGAATTCGGCTGTGAATCCATCTGGTCCTGGACTTTTTTTGGTTGGTAGGCTATTAATTATTGCCTCAATTTCAGAGCCTGTGATTGGTCTACTCAGGGATTCAACTTCTTCCTGGTTTAGTCGGGGGAGAGTGTATGTGTCCAGGAATTTATCAATTTTTCTAGATTTTCTAGTTTATTTGCGTAGAGCTGTTTATAGTATTCTCTGATGGTAGTTTGTACTTCTGTAGGATCTGTGGTGATATCCCCTTTATCATTTTTCATTGTGTCTATTTGATTCTTCTCTCTTTTCTTCTTTATTTGTCTTGCTAGTGGTCTGTCAATTTTGTTGATCGTTTCAAAAAACCAGCTCCTGGATTCATTGATTTTTTGAAGGGTTTTTTGTGTCTCTATCTCCTTCAGTTCTGCTCTGATCTTAGTTATTTCTTGCCTTCTGCTAGCTTTGGAATGTGTTTGCTCTTGCTTCTCTAGTTCTTTTAATTGTGATGTCAGGGTGTCAATTTTAGATCGTTCCTGCTTTCTCTTGTGGGCATTTAGTGCTATACATTTCCCTCTACACACCGCTTTAAATATGTCCCAGAGATTCTGGTATGATGTGTCTTTGTTCTTATTGGTTTCAAAGAATATCTTTATTTCTGCCTTCATTTCTTTATGTACCCAGCAGTCATTCAGGAGCAGGTTGTTCAGTTTCCATGTAGTTGAGCAGTTTTGAGTGAGTTTCTTTATCCTGAGTTCTAGTTTGATTGCATTGTGGTCTGAAGACAGTTTGTTGTAATTTCCATTCTTTTGAATTTGCTGAGGAGTGCTTTACTTCCAACTATGTGGTCAATTTTGGAATAAGTGTGATGTGGTGGTTAGAAGAATGTATAGTCTGTTGATTTGGGGTGGAGAGTTCTGTAGATGTCTATTAGGTCTGCTTGGTGCAGAGTTGAGTTCAATTCCTGGATATCCTTGTTAACTTTCCGTCTCGTTGATCTGTCTAATGTTGACAGTGGGGTGTCATTATTATTGTGTGGGAGTCTAAGTCTCTTTGTAGGTCTCTAAGGACTTGCTTTATGAATCTGGGTGCTCCTGTATTGGGAGCATATATATTTAGGATAGTTAGCTCTTCTTGTTGAATTGATCCCTTTACCATTATATAATGGCCTTCTTTGTCTCTTTTGATCTTTGATGGTTTAAAGTCTGTTTTATCAGAGACTAGGATTGTAACCCCTGCCTTTTTTGGTTTCCATCTGCTTGTTAGATCTTCCTCCATCCCTTTATGTTGAGCCTATGTGTGTCTCTGCACGTGAGATGGGTCTCCTGAATACAGCACACTGATGGTCTTGACTCTTTATCCAATTTGCCAGTCTGTGTCTTTTCATTGGAGCATCTACATTTACATTTAAGGTTACTATTGTTATATGTGAATTTGATCCATCATTATGATGCTAGCTGATTATTTTACCCGTTAGTTGATGCAGTTTCTTCCTAGCATCAATGGTCTTTACAATTTAGCATGTTTTTGCAGTGGCTGATACCAGTTGTTCCTTTCCATGTTTAGTGCTTCCTTCAGGAGCTCTTGTAGGGCAGGCCTGGTGGTGACAAAATCTCTCAGCATTGGCTTGTCTGTAAAGGATTTTATTTCTCCTTCACTTATGAAGCTTAGTTTGGCTGGATATGAAATTCTGAGTTGAAAATTCTTTTCTTTAAGAATGTTGAATATTGGCCCCCACTGTCTTCTGGCTTGTAGAGTTTCTGCCGAGAGATCTGCTGTTAGTCTGATGGGCTTCCCTTTGTGGGTAACCCAACCTTTCTCTCTGGCTGCCCTTAACATTTTTTTCTTCATTTCCACTTTGGTGAATCTGACAATTAGGTGTCTTGGAGCTGCTCTTCTCGAGGAGTATCTTTGTGGTGTTTTCTGTATTTCCTGCATTTGAATGTTGTCTTGCCTTGCTAGGTTGGGAAGTTCTCCTGGATAATATCCTGCAGAGTGTTTTTCAACTTGGTTCCATTCTCCCTGTCACTTTCAGGTACACCAATCAGACATAGATTTGGTCTTTTCACATAGTCCCATATTTCTTGGATGCTTTGTTCATTTTCTTTTACTCTTTTTTCTCTGAACTTGTTTTCTTGCTTCATTTCATTCATTTGATCTTCTATCACTGATACCCTTTCTTCCAGTTGATCAAATTGGCTACTGAAGCTTCTGCATTTGTCACGTAGTTCTTGTGCCATGGGTTTCATCTCCACCAGGTCATTTAAGGACTTCTCTACACTGGTTAGTCTAGTTATCCATTTGTCTAATCTTTTTTCAAGGTTTTTAGCTTATTTGCAATGGGTTCGAACTTCCTCCTTTAGCTTGGAGAAGTCTGAAGTGTTCTTCTCTAAACTCATCCAAGTCATTCTCCGTCCAGCTTTGTTTCATTGATGGCAAGGAGCTGCGTTCCTTTGGAGGGGTAGTGGTGTTCAGATTTTTAGATTTTTCAGCTTTTCTGCTCTGTTTTTCCCCCATCTTTGTGGTTTTATCTACCTTTGGTCTTTGATGACGGTGATCTCCAAATGGGGTTTTGGTGTGGATGTCCTTTCTGTTTGTTAGTTTTCCTTCTAACAATCAGGACCCTCAGTTGCAGGTCTGTTGGAGTTTGCTGGAGGTCCACTCCAGACCCTGTTTGCCTCGGTATCAGCAGCAGCGGCTGTAGAACAGCGAATAGTGCTGAACGGCAAATGTTGCTGCCTGATCATTCCTCTGGAAGCTTCATCTCAGAGGGGTACTCAGCCATTTGAGGTGTCAGTCTGCCCCTACTGGAGGGTGCCTCCCAGTTAGGCTATTCAGGGGTCAGGGACCCACTTGAGTACGCAGTCTGTCTGTTCTCAAGATCTCAAACTCTGTGCTGGGAAAACCACTACTCTCTTCCAAGCTGTCAGACAGGGACATTTAAGTCTGCAGAGGTTTCTGCCACCTTTTGTTTGGCTATGCCCCGTGCCCAGAGGTGGAGTCTGTAGAGGCAGGCAGGCCTCCTTGAGCTGTGGTGGGCTCCACCCAGTTCGAGCTTGTTTACCTGCTCAAGCCTCAGCAATGGCGGGCGCCACTCCCCTACCCTCACTACCACCTTGCAGTTCGATCTCAGACTCCTGGGCTAGCAATGAGGGAGGTTCCATGGGCGTAGGACCCTCCAAGCCAGGCGCGGGATATAATCTCTTGGCGTGCCATTTGCTAAGATCATTGGAAAAGTGCAGTATTAGGGTGGGAGTGACCCAATTTCCCAGATGCCATCCATCATCACTTCCCTTGGCTAGGAATGGGAATTCCCTGACCCCTTGTACTTCCCATGTGAGGCGATGCCTTGCCCTGCTTCAGCTCATGCTCGGTGAGCTGCACCCACTGTCCTGCCCCCACTGTCCAAGAAGCCCCCATGAGATGAATCCGGTACCTCAGTTGAAAATGCAGAAATCACCAGTCTTCTGCATCCTTCACACTGGGAGCTGTAGACTGGAGCTGTTCCTATTTGTCTATCTTGGACTCACCCATCTACAGCCATCTTGGAACCACTCGTCTACCTAATTTTTCTTTTCTAATTTGTAAACTGGGAGAATAACAATGTTTTCACAAATTTGTTGCAAGGAATAAATGAGAATAAATATATATATTAATACATACATACATGTACATTAGAATATATACACCTACGTGTGTATGTGTGTGTATATATATGGGTGTATATGTATACACACACAGAAAGAGAGAAAGAAAGAGAGACAGAGAGGGAGAGGACACTCTGCACAGTAACTGGTACATGGTATGTACTCAAAAGATAGTAGCTATTGTTAAATATTAAGACACAGCTTGATATAGTGAAAAGAGCATGACCCAGGGTAAAATGACATAGGATCTAGCCCCATAATTGATTAACTTTCTGATCTCTGGGCAAGACCTGTTAGGCCTCAGTTTCCATATTTGTTAAATGGGGAAAATGGTGACTGTCCATATATCATAGAGGTTGCTTTTTTGAAAAAAGAAATGGGATAATGACATATACAAGAAATGTTAACATTACTAACACATGAATGCAAGGCATTTTATAATTAAAATTCTGTCACATGAAAACCATGCTCTTTCTTATTTGGAGAAACAAGAGGATATGGAAGGAGAAAGACCAATTTAGAATTTTAACCTAAGCAAACTTTTGGTCATTATCTCAAATTAATAGCTTTTGATTTCTCTTTTCTATAATTAAATGGTTACTTTTAATGATATATGACCCAAAAATGATTGTCAATGCCCAGGCAGGAATTCAGTTACTTTATTACTCAAAACAGGTAAACTCCATAAAAACTTATTGTGCACTATTTCGTGCAAGCTGCTGCACTATACACAGAAATACAGACGAAAAGGACAAGGTCTTTATCCACAGGGTTCACCAGTCCATAGTTGGCAACCAGTCTAATAGGATAGTATAATGGAAAAAATTATAAGTCAAATAAATTTGTTTAAATCCTAACCCTTTCCCCTATTTGCTGTATCCCTTACAAAGTACATATTCTTCTTGAGTTTATGGTCTCATCATAAAATATAATAATAATATTAATACTTATCTGGTTGGGGTATTTTGAGTCCTCATCAACTGGGATGACATATAACACATATAAAGCATTTGGAATACAGCAGATGCTTTAATTACCATTGTCTCCTTTCCTGAATAAAGTACACAAATGAATGACACATCCAGTCCAAGGTAAAATTTAATTAGTGCCATTTTAAAAAGTGCCACAAAGGAAGATGTCACATCTGGTTAGGAGAACTGGTAAGGCCTCATAGAAGGTGTGGTACTTGAAATGAACCTTGAAGTATGTAAGATTTTCAACACACATAGTTAAAGGGCAGAAGCAGTAAAAGTAGATGAAAGGCATGAAAAAAAAAAAAAAAAGACCCAGGGAGAAAACAGTTGGGTATGGTTAACAAAAAGCATTACTTCATTATGGGAGGAGAATCTCTGGTAAATAGAAAAGAGAGACAGAGACAGAGAAAAAGACAGAAAGGTAGTTTAAGGTCCCATTATGAAAAGTCTTGGTGGACACAGAAAAGATTTTGTACTTAATGGGAGTACTGACAGTTCTTCAGTAGCAGAATCATTTAGTTAGGTCGGAGATGGCAGCAATTCCTGGAAATAAAGTGAGTACTAAAAGAAATGTCAGTTTTTAAAGGATTTTAAATGGGAAGAATTTCAGAAACTTATATGTAGAAAATAATTTTCTCTTAAGGATGACCTAAGAGAAAGTAAGGCCAGGGATAGGTATCACTGTATTACTAGACAAAGAAACTAGGAGAATTTCCACACTTAACCCACAAACCAAGGTGGGCCATGAGAAATCTTGTCCTATGTCATACAAATTAACATTAACAGCAGACAGAGAAAACAAACTCAGGATTCCATCCTGTGGGTCTGTTACTTGAGATAGCATTTCCTCTCTTAAGCATTTCTGAAAGATAATTATCAGGATAACAAGAATAAATTCTCAAAAATATGCTCTTATGCTGAGCATGCAAAATGGGTAACTGTGCATGCAATTGTAAATTATACAACTGAAGTCTCAAAAAAATGTGTGTGTACTTACCTCATCTGTTAACTCAAGGGAAACAGTAAGATTTAAAAACTCTAAATGTGGAAAATATCATTACAATCATTTCTGGGTGCCTCATGAATATAGGTAGGCCGCCTAGGTCACGAAAACTTCAAGGGAAAAAACAGTTGCAAAATTAAATAATTTTCCCCTCTGACCACTGACTATCTAACAATGAGAATAATCTGCAAACAAACACACTCGTATTTTCCCTCTGTCTCTCTGTGGCACACACAAACACATTTCTAGACACTGACCTATTCCATTGGCCATGTTGCTGCTGTGATGTGGTAAAATATCCCTGAAAATTAAGAGAAACTGGGGATTCCAAGATGTAAGAGAACAAGACAGACAGAATTTGCCTTGTCTTTTTTTTTTTTTTTTTTTTTTTTTTTTTTGAGACGGAGTCTCGCTCTGTCGCCCAGGCTGGAGTGCAGTGGCTGAGGATCTCAGCTCACTGCAAGCTCCGCCTCCTGGGTTTACGCCATTCTCCTGCCTCAGCCTCCGGAGTAGCTGGGACTACAGGCGCCCGCCACCTCGCCGGGCTAGTTTTTTGTATTTTTTGGTAGAGACGGGGTTTCACCGTGTTAGCCAGGACGGTCTCGATCTGCTGACCTCGTGATCCGCCCGTCTCGGCCTCCCAAAGTGCTGGGATTACAGGCTTGAGCCACCGAGCCCGGCCTAACAGTCCTCTCTATATACATTTTTTCTATTGATCAATCCCTCTCTGACAGAGAGCCACTTCTGCCAGAGAATTTCAAATATGAAAAGAGAATATTTATAGTAAGTAAAAGACAAATGATTTGGGTTCTTTTTCAGAAACGAACTCTTTTCTCTCCCATTCTTCCTCTAATAATGCCCAAGGGCAAATCTTAGACACAGCTGTTTTGTGACTAATACGGGGTTCCATGAGGAAATTATCTAGCATTCTGGGCAACATAAACACAAATGTTAGGCAATCTATTTTGTGGAAAACCAGGTGGGGTACTTTAAGAAGTCATCTGATTCTAGAGAATATAATGGTTGGTGAATCCAATTAATTATAAAAGCGTAGCTTCAGAAAAGTATAGACAAGACAGAAATACAGCACCAATGGAAGCAATATTGAGGACTTAAGCCTGTCAGTTACTTCCTACTTTGATTCTGAATGGTCCATGGTAAGTGGTTCTAAAGCCTGAGTGGTAGAATCAACTCTATCCACACTGAGCTGTTTTACAGTATTTAGGTAAAAATGGCAGTTTAGAAAAAACAAAAGAGGGGGAAATAAACCTCAACTAGTTACTTACAGTTTAGCCTTGCGAGAAAGTTCACAACTCTACAGGTAGAAAAAGCATGCACTTTAATTCAGACAAGCACCAGCTTGATCCACATTACTGCTTCTAAATGACCTAGAGGTTAAAGTAAGGAGTACAAAGTATGGTGCTGAAATATGACAGCATGATGAAATGGGGACAGGTGGGCTGGCAAAAGCAATTTTAAAATATAAATTAGTAATTAAATACAATAATTATTGAGATGGAAAACATTATTCTAAATATCACCTCCACATACCCCCAGCATTATAAAAGCAGCAGATGTTTCAATTCAGAAAACATTTTCTAAAAACACAAACAAAAAGGAAAACCTAAAAGCTACACAGAAATAAGGATAAACCACAGAGTATACAATACTAGACTTACATTGTATATAATATAGATATTTAATTAGTGTATATATGTATTAATTAAAATAAGATCATATCTGTTTTTCCAGTTAAGAAATAGTGAACATATTTTTAATGAATAAATACAAATTTACATTAATTTAATGAATGAATGATACCACATTATATGAATATACAATACTTTAATTTGTGAACAAATTTGTTTATTGGATTTTTAATTTGTACCAACTCCTCTCTATACAAAATACATTGCATTAAATATAGTTATATTTGAATATTATAATACAACCATGATTATTTCATTAAGTTCAAATTCTAAAAGGGGAATTACATAGTAAAAAGGTAAGCACATTTTAAGGGGTTTCTGAGGCATATTGAAAAACTGATCTCCAAAAAGACTATAATAACTTAGACCCCTAGCAGCAATGTATAAAAATACCTATTTCCACAAATATTTCTCACAAATAATGAATGTTACCATTTTCTTATTTCTGACTAGTTTATAGTCAAAAATACCACACAAGCTTAATATGTATGTCTTATTAATAGAGTTACAAATTATGTTCATGTTATCTTTTTTTACCAAATATTGTGCATTTTTGCTTACAAATGAATTTCAGAATTATTTCATTAAGATTCCTGCCTAAACAAATTTACTTGGTACTTACTGCAATTAGACTAAATTTGAAAAAACTTTCTACAAAATGAAATATTCCCGTCCTGGAATACCATATATATTTGTGCATAAGAAAGTATCTTTTATTTTACTCTGTAAGGTTGTCATATTATTTCTAAATTTACTTGCTGAGTAGCTGCATAGAAAAATTATATCTATGTCCCAGTAGTAAATAAGACACTTTTGACAATATATTTTCTATGTGGGCATTGCTAATATAAGAAAAGTTTATTTGTTTTCTAAGTGAACCATCTAACCTAAATTCTTATTGGTCTTAATGAATTTTTAGTATGTTCTATCTAGATAATAATAACCTATGAATAATAATGTGCATGTGCTATGGTTTGAAATGTTTGAGCCTTGCCAAAATTCATATTGCAATTTAATCCCCAATGCAACTTTTATATATTATTTTAATTTTTACATTTTGTCAGGAAGGGCTTTTCGGAAGTGATTACATCACTCATTAATTGGATTAGTGCCCATATAGAAGGGATTGTGGGAGTGAGTTTGTCCTTTTTGCCTTCTCTGCCATGTAAGGATACAGAGGTGCCATTTATGAATAACAGGACTTCGTCAGACACTGAATCTGCTGACATCTTAATATTGGACTTTTCAGCCTCCAGCACTATGAGAAACAAATTTCTGTTGTTTATAAATTTCTCAGTCTAAAGTATCTTGTTATGGGAGCAGGAATGGACTAAGACATGCATGGCTCATTACAATGTAATTTATTCTTTTTTTACGTTTATTTGATAGAACTTCTAAAGTGTTGGTGAGAAGCATCTTCACCCAATTCCTGATGTCAATGAAAATAAATGTTTTATTGTTCTACTGTTAAATCTATGGTGGCTACTAAATTTCAAATAGATGTTCTTTTTTATGTTATTGAAATATTATCCTGCTTGGAATTTAGTAAACTTTGTTTTTAAATCAAGAATGTAGCCTGGATGTAATAAAGTGTCTTTCTAGAATACATCAAGCAACTTTATCTCCTTCACCTAGTAATGTGATAAATTATATTAACAGATTTTCTAAAATATCAAACCATCCTTGCATTTCTGGAATAAATCCTACACACTAGTACAAAATTACTTTCTTAAAACACTTGGAATTAACTTGCTAAAATTTTATTTATTTTATTTCTATCCATAATTGTGAGATTAACTCATAGTTTTTTTGTGTGTGCTCTTTTTGTCTGGCTTTGGTATCAGGATGAAGCTAGATAAAATGACATATTTTTCTGCAGGTAAAT
The DNA here is from genome assembly GCF_003255815.1 of Theropithecus gelada. Lineage (NCBI taxonomy): Eukaryota > Metazoa > Chordata > Mammalia > Primates > Cercopithecidae > Theropithecus > Theropithecus gelada. The sequence goes on from NC_037681.1 coordinate 93,144,038, forward strand.
GCTCCCACTAGGAACAACCAGTAGAGGAAGTAAAACATGCAGAAAAAACATATTAAAAGGTATCAGGTGCTGTGAAGCAATGAAGACTAAAGGGAATAAACCTGCATAGAGGACAGAACCTTTTAAAGGTGAGGTGAAAATCTGCAGCTTTCCTTGTGGGTATTTGAGGAATGTAGGCAAGGGCAACAGACTGAGAATCTTAAAACCAGGCAGAGACTATCTACTAGTGGGTGAAAAAAACATGGAATCTATGCTGCTTCCAATGGACTAGACTGACACAATTAGAAGTTTCAGGACTGGTATTACCCTCAAGATATTTACTGAATTCTAAAGCTAAACAACTAAGGAAAATAAGGGTTTAAGCCAAAATCTTTGAAAAGCAAGGAGATTTCTCTCAGTTTCACAGTGTTTCAGAGAAAAAGACTCACTAGTAGAAGGATGCCTAAAAATGATGGGAACTATCTTAGTTCATTCAGAATAATGTAACAAAATCCCATAGACTGTAGCTTATAAACAAAAGAATTCTCACAGTTCTGGAGGCTTGGAAGTCCAACATCAAGGTACCAGCAGATTCAGTGTCTGATGAAGGCCTATTTCCTAGTGCAAAATAAAAAAGGAGTCTTCTTTCTGTATCCCCATATCCTCACAAGGCCACAAGGAACAAGGCAGCTCTCTGAAGTCTCTTTTATATGTATACTAATCCCATGTGTGAGGCTCTACCGTCATAATCTATCACCTCCCAAGACCTCACCTCCTAATGTAATCACACTGGTTATTAGATTCAACATATGATTTTGGGGGGTACACAAACATTCAGATCACATAGGAACTGAAACCTCATTAGGGACGGTAAATTAACACTGGCAATCCCCAACACTTTCTTTCCTGTCAGCAATTGCTGGTACTGGGTACTGCTAAGTCTCCTTCTCAAGACATTTGCCAGATTCTAAAACCAAAGAGTACAGGAGGCTGAACAGACAAGGTTTCTGTGAAGAGCAGGAATTTCTATAGTCCTCTTTGGTGCTAAAAAGACAATGACATGTCAGGCATTTTTTAAAAGCTCTGCAGAGCCATATCCTACCAACAAGGGCAAACAAAGTACACTACAATTGCAACCCAATATTAACCCCAATCAGTCCATGATGGTTCTAAGGTGGTCAGCTTCAAACCACAACCCACCTGCCCATTCTATTTACTTAGCAAAGGAAAACATGACCACCTGGAATCTCTACATATTTTACACAATGTCCAACAACAACCAAAAAATATAAGAAAGAGACAGGACCATATCATTGAAAACCAAGAGAAAAAAAATCCACAAATATGTATGTATAATATATATAAGAAGTAGTAAAGAATGATTTTGAATGTCTATAATTAATATGCTTAAGAAAACAGAGAGAGGGGCGGAGCAAGATGGCCGAATAGGAACAGCTCCAGTCTCCAACTCCCAGCGCCAGCGACACAGAAGACCGGTGATTTCTGCATTTTCAACTGAGGTACTGGGTTCATCTCACTGGGGAGTGCCGGACGATCGGTGCTGGTCAGCTGCTGCAGCCC
>NC_037681.1:93150486-93243964 GCF_003255815.1 Theropithecus gelada
AATAAAATACTGGCAAACCGGATTCAACAACACATCAAAAAGCTTATACACCATGATCAAGTGGGCTTCATCCCTGGGATGCAAGGCTGGTTCAACATTCGCAAATCAATAAATATAATCCAGCATATAAACAGAACCAAAGACAAGAACCACATGATTATCTCAATAGATGCAGAAAAGGCTTTTGACAAAATTCAACAGCCCTTCATGCTAAAAACGCTCAATAAATTCGGTATTGATGGAACGTACCTCAAAATAATAAGAGCTATTTATGACAAACCCACAGCCAATATCATACTGAATGGGCAAAAACTGGAAAAATTCCCTTTGAAAACTGGCACAAGACAGGGATGCCCTCTCTCACCACTCCTATTCAACATAGTGTTGGAAGTTCTGGCTAGGGCAATCAGGCAAGAGAAAGAAATCAAGGGTATTCAGTTAGGAAAAGAAGAAGTCAAATTGTCCCTCTTTGCAGATGACATGATTGTATATTTAGAAAACCCCATTGTCTCAGCCCAAAATCTCCTTAAGCTGATAAGCAACTTCAGCAAAGTCTCAGGATACAAAATTAATGTGCAAAAATCACAAGCATTCTTATACACTAGTAACAGACAAACAGAGAGCCAAATCATGAATGAACTTTCATTCACAATTGCTTCAAAGAGAATAAAATACTTAGGAATCCAACTTACAAGGGATGTAAAGGACCTCTTCAAGGAGAACTACAAACCACTGCTCAGTGAAATAAAAGAGGACACAAACAAATGGAAGAACATACCATGCTCATGGATAGGAAGAATCAATATCGTGAAAATGGCCATACTGCCCAAGGTAATTTATAGATTCAATGCCATCCCCATCAAGCTACCAATGAGTTTCTTCACAGAATTGGAAAAAACTGCTTTAAAGTTCATATGGAACCAAAAAAGAGCCCGCATCTCCAAGACAATCCTAAGTCAAAAGAACAAAGCTGGAGGCATCACGCTACCTGACTTCAAACTATACTACAAGGCTACAGTAACCAAAACAGCATGGTACTGGTACCAAAACAGAGATATAGACCAATGGAACAGAACAGAGTCCTCAGAAATAATACCACACATCTACAGCCATCTGATCTTTGACAAACCTGAGAAAAACAAGAAATGGGGAAAGGATTCCCTATTTAATAAATGGTGCTGGGAAAATTGGCTAGCCATAAGTAGAAAGCTGAAACTGGATCCTTTCCTTACTCCTTATTCGAAAATTAATTCAAGATGGATTAGAGACTTAAACCTAAACCTTAGGTGTTAGACCTAACACCATAAAAATCCTAGAGGAAAACCTAGGTAGTACCATTCAGGACATAGGCATGGGCAAAGACTTCATGTCTAAAACACCAAAAGCAACGGCAGCAAAAGCTAAAATTGACAAATGGGATCTCATTAAACTAAAGAGCTTCTGCACAGCAAAAGAAACTACCATCAGAGTGAACAGGCAACCTACAGAATGGGAGAAAATTTTTGCAATCTACTCATCTGACAAAGGGCTAATATCCAGAACCTACAAAGAACTCAAACAAATTTACAAGAAAAAAACAAACAACCCCATCAAAAAGTGGGCAAAGGATATGAACAGACATTTCTCAAAAGAAGACATTCATACAGCCAACAGACATATGAAAAAATGCTCATCATCACTGGCCATCAGAGAAATGCAAATCAAAACCACAATGAGATACCATCTCACACCAGTTAGAATGGCGATCATTAAAAAGTCAGGAAACAACAGGTGCTGGAGAGGATGTGGAGAAATAGGAACACTTTTACACTGTTGGTGGGATTGTAAACTAGTTCAACCATTATGGAAAACAGTATGGCGATTCCTCAAGGATCTAGAACTAGATGTACCATATGACCCAGCCATCCCATTACTGGGGATGTACTCAAAGGATTATAAATTATGCTGCTATAAAGACACATGCACACGTATGTTTATTGCAGCACTATTCACAATAGCAAAGACTTGGAATCAACCCAAATGTCCATCAGTGACAGACTGGATTAAGAAAATGTGGCACATATACACCATGGAATACTATGCAGCCATAATAAAGGATGAGTTTGCGTCCTTTGTAGGGACATGGATGCAGCTGGAAACCATCATTCTTAGCAAACTATCACAAGAACAGAAAACCAAACACCGCATGTTCTCACTCATAGGTGGGAACTGAACAATGAGATCACTTGGACTCAGGAAGGGGAACATCACACACCGGGGCCTATCATGGGGAGGGGGGAGGGGGGAGGGATTGCATTGGGAGTTATACCTGATGTAAATGACGAGTTGATGGGTGCAGTAGACCAACATGGCACAAGTATACATATGTAACAAACCTGCACGTTATGCACATGTACCCTACAACTTAAAGTATAATAATAATAAATAAATTTAAAAAAAAAAAAAAAAAGAAAACAGAGAAAAGATAGACAAATTAGATAAAAAAGATGGAGCATTTCATCACAGAATTTCAGTTTATATAAAAAAATTAAAGAATATTCTAAGATTAAAGTATACATACCTGAAATTCTAACTAAGTTTCTTTTTTTAATTCTACCAAGGCTTTTATATTGTCTTTCTACTAATAACTTTGAACATCATAGGAAGATAAGCAGATATAATACCAGGAACCATTTTTAGAATGAAAAAAATGCAAAGGTCAATGAAAAAATGATGGAAGTAGCCTCTAAATATCATTAAAGGTTAATAAATATAGCATGATCTTCTATATACTGAAGACCTTCCTGGGTAGTTACAGCAGAAACTAACATCTTTCACCAAACTAAATTATAAGGAAACCTTCTTATAGGTAAAGGACAATGTAAGAGCAACTGTCACTTACAGGAAGGTGTGTGAATACAGCAAAGGTGCTACGAAGAAAGGCAATGAGGTCTACCAGGTAATCACTAGCTTTGTTGCCCAAATCTCCAGTCATCCAGTCATAGTCTGCCAGCTGTAGGAACTGGTCAATCTTCTGGTTTAAGTTGGTATAAATCTCTTCTTCAGCTGCATGTCTAGCATCCTGTGAAAAAATATAAAATTTGAAAAATCACTCAGATTTCAATATGGGCAGAAATTTCTATGAGCTTAGAGCCATCTGACATATCCATTAAGAAACCTAGAATATAACTGGGAATACTGAGTCATATCACAGTCTTCTTTAATTTTTTCTTTTTCAAAACCATTGTGTAGGTTTTTTCTAATTTTTTGTTTGCATCCTAAGACATGTTCAAATAAAAGCAGAATGCCCAGATCATGTAAGTTTGAGATACCTATATAAAAGATTCATGATATACACTAGCATATTAAAGGCCCTAAGAAGTATGGTGAGATTAATATTCTTACAAAAATATTTTCAGGACAAATGATCATACATTACTCTATGACAACCAGTATTCCAATGCTAAAATTCCATCAACATAGACTTGTGCAGAGTAACTTACGAAGTACCTGCCACCACCTTTAATATTCACTTTCAGTCTGATCATCCTTAACTTCTGTTAAATACTCTCTTTTTAAAACTCTGTCTTCCTGTGGAATTCATTAGATGGTTTTCTCCTGGCTTTCCTTTTACTTCTCTGGACACAAATCTTCTCACTTTCTTTGGGTGATTTAATTAAATCCAATAGCTTCCAGTATCTCTATCTTTAGTACAGATCTACTCCAAAATCATTCTAATTCAAGAATCATATATGCGAGTGTTTCATGGACATCTCTGACCCAGACAAACTTTGAAATAATTGGCCAGGAGCAGTGGCTCATGCATGTAATCCCAGAACTTTGGGAGGCCGAAGTGGGTGGATCACCTGAGGTCAGGAGTTCAAGACCAGCCTGGCCAACATGGTGAAACCCCATCTCTACTAAAAATATAAAAATTAGCTGAGTATGGTGGTGGGACTCTGTAATCCCAGCTACTCAGGAGGCTGAGGCAGGAGAGGTTTCAGTGAGGCGAGATTATGCCACTGCACTCCGGCCTGGGTGACATAGCAAGACTCCATCTCAAAAAAAAAAAAAAAAAAAGAAAGAAAGAAAGAAAGAAGTAGGTCCAGGTTGAGACTCAGCATATTTACCACTCTTTACCTGTTCAACTCAGACCAAGGCAGAGATCTAAGCAACATCATAAATTCCATTCTTTCCTCCACAGTCAGAAAATGAGTTCTGTAAATTATATCTCCCGAATTTCTCTGTAATTTGTACTGCCCTCTACATTTTCACATTTTTAAAGTCGGAATAATTTTGCAATATATTTACATACTATAACATAGTCAGTGACTGTTTACTTATGTGAACAATGATTTATAAAATTTGATTGATAGATAAAAATTATATAAAAATTATGTATTTGTCATGTACAACTTGATGTTTTGAAATATGTATACACTGAAATGGCTAAATTGAGCTAAGTTTGGTGCAAAAGAAACCGCTTTTAATGGCAAAAATCACAATTACTTTTGCACCAACCTAATAATTAACATATGCATTACCTCACATACATATTTTATGAGTTAGGAGTACTTATAAGTACTCTGCTAGCATTTTTCAAGAACATAACACATGGTTATTAACTATAATCATCATGTTATAGAATAGATCTCTTGAACTAATTCCTTCTATCTAACTTAAAATTTCTATCCTTTGACCAAAAACTCCCCAACAATATTCCCCAGCTCTGGTAACCATCATTCTATTCTCTGTTTCTATGAATTCAACATTTTTAGATTCTACATATGAGATCATGCATATTTTTCTTTCTGTGCCTTCCTTATTTCACTTAATACAATGTTCCCATGAGGTTTCTATGTTGTTGCAAATGGCAGGATTTCCTTCTTTTGTAAGGCTGTATAATATCTCATTCTGTATACATACTACATTGTCTTTATGCATTCACCAGTTGACAGACACTTAGGTCAAATCAATATCTTGGCTATTGTGGAAAATGTTGCAATGAATATGTGAGTGCAGATATCTTGATGATATACTGATTTCATTTCCTCTGGAAACATACCCAGTAGTGGGATTGCTGAAACATATGATAGTTCTATTTTTAATTTTTGGGGGAATCTCCATACTGTTTTCTACAATGGCTATACTAATTAACATTCCAACACCATATAAGGGTTTCCTTTTCTCCACATCCTCTCCAATACTTACCATTTGTCTTTTTGATAATAGTCAACCTAACAGGTGGAAAGTCATATATAATTGTGGTTTTAGTTTTTATTTTTCTGATGACTAACGATGTTGAATATTTTTTCATACACCTCTTGGTCACTTGTATGTCTTCTCTTGAGAAATGTCTATTCAAAACCTTTGCCCATTTTCTCATCGGGTTGTTTTCTTGCTATTGAATTGTTTTAGTTCTTTATATATTCTAGAAATGCATGCCTTGTCAGCTGTATTGTTGGCAAATATATTCTGCCATTCTTTTTTTTTTTTTTTTTTTTTTTTGAGATGGAGTCTCACTCTGTCATCTAGGCTGGAGTGAAGTGGCACAATCTTGGCTCACTGCAACCTCCATCTCCCAGGTTCAAGCATTCTCCTGCCTCAGCCTCCTGAGTAGCTGGGATTACAGGCGTGTGCCACTATGCCTGTCTAATTTTTGTATTTTTAGTAGAGATTGGGTTTCACCATGTTGTCAGGCTGGTCTCAAACTCTTGATCTCAAGTGATTCGCCTGCCTTAGCCTCCCAAAGTGCTGGGATTACAGGCATGAGCCACCATGCCCTGCCTGTTCTGCCATTTTGTAGGTTATCCTTCAACTGTTGTTTTCTTTGCAGTGCAAAAGCTTTCCTGTTTGATAAAATCAATCTCATTTGTCTTTTTTCACATTTGTTGCCTGTGCTTTTGGAGTCATAGCTTAAAAAAAATTATTGCCCAGATCAATGTTATGGAGATTTTTTCCTATATTATTTTGTAGTAATTTTAGTTTCAGGTCTTATGTCCATTTTATGTGGATTTTTATATATGGTGTGAGATGAGGAACGAATTTCATTCTTGTAAATGTGGATATCCAGTTTTCTCAACACCACTTATTTTTTCAGAAACTATCCTTTCCCCTTTTGTGTGTTCTTGGCATCTTTGTCAAAAAATTAACTGACTGTACATTAGTAGGATTATATCAGGGTTATTTTGTTCCACTGGTCTGTGCGTATGTTTTTATGCCAGAATCATGCTATTTTGATTATTACAGCGTGTAGTAGATTTTGAGGTCAGGTAGACTGATGCCTCCAGCTTTGTTCTTTCTGCTCAAGATTGCTTTTGCTATTTGGAGTGTTTGGTGGTCCCATATGAATCTTACTATTGTTTACTTTATTACTATGAAAAATGCATTCGAATTTGGGTAGGAATTGCATTGAATATGTAGATCACTTTGGGTAATATGGAAATTCTAACAATGTTAATTCTTCAATCCACAAACTAGGATATCTTTTTGTTTATTTCTTCAATTTTTTTCTTTGATGTTTTATAGTTTTTCAACAGGTCTTCTAAATATTTCAATGAGCACTTCTATACTTTCATCTTTACATTACTTGTATAATAATCTTAAGGTGTCCTTGAATTTCTGTTTTGCTAAAAGTCTTTTTCATTAAAAGTCTTTATTTTTTAGTATTTTAGGTTTAAAGAAAATTTAAGCAGGAAGTACACTGCCTCTGTATATACCACCACCCTCCATGCTACTGCCCCTATTTAAAATTGGTGTGGTACAATTTTTACAATTAATGAAATGATATTGGTATTTTATTATCAACTAAAGTCCCTAGTTTACATTAGGGTGTAATCATTGTGATATCAAGTTCTGTGGGTACTTAAAAATGCATAATGTCACTAATTCACCATTACAGTATCATTTAGATAGTTTCACTGCCCTAAAATTCTACTGAATTCCACCTACTCATCCATCCAGGATTTTCTCTACTGATTTTCTCTACTGGTTTTCATTTTCATTGATTTCTGTTCTAATTTTCATTATTGTTGTTATTATTATTATTGCTCACTTTGGATTTAAATTGTTCTTTGCCTAGTATCCTATGGTGTAAGTACAGATTATTAAATTTAGATCTTTCTTCTTTCTAATATATGCTATTAATGGTACAAATTTCCCGGGCCAGGCGCGGTGGCTCAAGCCTGTAATCCCAGCACTTTGGGAGGCCGAGACGGGCGGATCATGAGGTCAGGAGATCGAGACCATCCTGGCTAACATGGTGAAACCCCGTCTCTACTAAAAAAATACAAAAAAAAAAAAAAAACTAGCCGGGCAAAGTGGCAGGTGCCTGTAGTCCCAGCTACTTGGGAGGCTGAGGCAGGAGAATGGCGTGAACCTGAGAGGAGGAGCTTGCAGTGAGCTGAGATCCGGCCACTGCACTCCAGCCTGGGTGACAGAGCAAGACTCCGTCTCAAAAAAAAAAAAAAAAAAAAAAAAAAAAATGGTACAAATTTCCCTCTGAGTAATGCTTTCACTGCATCTCAGAAATTATAATAAGTTGTATTTTAATTCTCATTTATTTTGAAATATTTCTCTTGAGACTTTTTCTTTCACCATGTTTTATTTTGAAAGATGTTGTTTAATCTCCAAATAATTTGACATTTTCTACCTTTCTGTTACTCATTTCTAGTTTAATTTCATATGTTCTAAGAGGAATGTTAGTATAATTTCTATTTAAAGGATGTTCTATTGCCTAGAACACGGTGTGTTTTGGTGAATATTTTGTATAAGTTGTTGTTGGATAAAACATTCTATAAATGTCCATTAGATTCACTTGATTGATGATGTCAGTCATTTCAACTATATACATACTGAAGTTTCTGCCTCCTGGATTTGTCAGTTTCAGTAGAAGTGTTCTAGAAATTTTAATGAGAATAGATGTTAACATATAAAATAAGATTTTAGTATCTTTCAAAATACTCGTATTTTTCCTTCTTTGATCTTCTAAAGTAGTAACTTTGAAAAATTTTCTAATACTAATCATTCATGCATTCCTAATCTTACTTCAATCCTTCATTTATTTGCATGTACTTTTAGATTTTGCTCAGAATTGTTCTGGCTATTCACATTCTTTTTTTAGTTCCCTATGAATTTTATGATTGTTTTTTCTATTTCCGTAAAAGATGACATTGATACTTTGTTAGGGATTGCATTGAATCTATAGACTGCTTGGGGAAGTATGGTCATTCTAATGATATTTATTCTTCTGATCTATGAGTATGGTATTTCTTTCCATTTGTTTGTGTTCTCTTCCATTTCTTTCATCAGTGTTTTGTAGTTTTCATTGCAGACATTTTTCACCTCCCTGGTTAAACTTATTCCTAGATATTTGAATGTTTTTGAAGCTATTGTAAATAGGAATGCCTTCTTGATTTCTTTTTTATTGTTTCATTATTGAAGATTAAAAAGGCTACTGATTTTTGTATGTTGATTTTACAGCCTATAACTTTACTGAATTGGTTTTTCAGTTCTAAGTTTCATGATGGAGCCTTTTAGTATTTCTAAATGAAAGATCGTATCATCAGCAAAGAAGGACAATTTGACTTCCCGTTTTCCAATTTGGATACCTTTTATTTCTTTCTCTTTTCTGACTGTCCTAGCTCAGACATCCAATACTACGTTGAACAGGAGTAGTAAGAATGAGCATCCTTGTCTTGGGGAATGGTTCCACCTTTTGCCCAGTCTTAAAGGAAAGGCAGTCAACCTTTCCCCATTCAGGATGGTGTTAGCTGTGGGTCTGCTATATGTGGCCTTTATTATTTTGAGGTATGTTCCTTCTATATTTGGCTTGTTGGGAGTTTTAATTGTGAAGGGATGTTAAATTTTATCAAATGCTTTTTCTGCATCTATCAAGATGACTATATGGTTTTTGTCCTTCATTCTGTTGATGTGAAGTTTCACATTTACTTCTCTGCATATACTAAACCATCCTTTCACCCCTGGTCTAAATCCCACTTGATCATGGTATATTATCTTTTAATTGAATTCAGTTTTCTAGTATGCTGCTGATAACTTTTGCATCTATTTTTATCAGGAATATTGGTCTGTAGTTTTCTTTTGTTGTTGTTCCTTGTCTGGTTTTGGTATCAGGGTAATGCTAGCCTTACAGAATAAGGGAGAATTCTCTCTCCTAATTTTTTGGAACAGTTTCAGGAGGATTGGTATGAGTTATTCTTATATGTTTGGTGGAATTTGGTGGTGAATCCACCTGGTTCTGGGCTTTTCTTTGTTCAGATACTATTTATTACTGCTTCAATCTCACTGCCTGTTATTGGTCGGTTCAGGTTTTCCATTTCTTCCTGATTCAATCTTAGTAGGTTGTACATTTCGAAGTATTCATGCATTTCCTATGGGTTTTCCACTGGTTAGCATAATAGTCCCTGATGACCTTTTCTGTTTCTGTGGTATCAGTTATAATGTCTCTGTTTTCATTTATAATTTTATTTGAGTCTTCGCTGTACTCTTCTTGGTTAGTCTAGCTAGTGGTTGTTATCAATTTTACCTTTTCAAAGAACCAACTTTTTGTTCCATTCATCTTTCCATATTTTTCTTTTCAGGTCTACTGTGATCTGTATTATTTCCTTCTGATAGTGTGGATTCAGTTTGTTATTGCTTTCCTAGTTCCTTGAGGTACACTATTAGATTATTTATTTGAAATCTTTCTGCTTTTTTGATGTAGGTGCTTATTGCTATGAACTTCCCTTTAAGTACTGCTTTTGTTGTATCCAACAGGTTGTGATATGTTGTTTCCATTTCATTTGTTCCAAAAAATTTATTTTCTTATTAATTTATTCATTGAACCAATGGTTGTTCAGGAGCATGTTGTTTATTTTCCATTTATTTGTATAGTTTCCAAAGTTTCTCTTGGTATTGATTTCTAGTTTTATACCATTGTGAACTGGCAATATACTTGATGTGATTTTGAATTTTAAAACTTTGTTGAGATTTGTTTTGTGGCTTAATATATGGTCTATCTTGGAGAATGTTTCTTGTGCTGATGAGAAGAATGTGTATTCTGCTATTGTTAGATAAGATGTCCTCTAAATGTCTGCTAAGTCCTTTTGGTCTAAAGTCCACTTTAAAATGAATGTTTCTTTTCTGATTATATGTCTCAACGATCTGTCTAGTGCTGGCAGTGGGGTATTAAAGTGCCATAATTTTATCAGAGTTCATCTATTTATTTAGATATGGCAATATTTGCTTTATGAATCTAAGTGCTACAGTGTTAGATGCCAATATGGATTTGGTGTTACATCCTCTTGCTAGATTGATCCCATTATCATTATATAATGACCTTCTTTGTCTTTTTCTTACTGTTTTTTATTTAAAGTGTTGTATCTAATATGAGTATAGTATGCCTGCTCATTTTTTGTTAACATTTCCATGAAATACTTTTTCTATTCCTTTATTTTCAGTTTATATGCATCTTTAAAGGTAAATTATGTTTCTTGTAGGCAGCATATGGCTAGATTATGTTTTTTTAATCCATTCGAGCAGTCTATATATTATAAGTAAAGAATTTAATCAATTTACACTCCAAATTATTATTGATATGTGAGGTTGTCCCTTCATCATATTAATTATTTTCTGGTTATTTTGTGTATTCTTTGTTCCTTTCCTTTTCTCTTACTGTTTGTTATTGTGGTTTGGTGGTTTTCTGTAGTAGTACTATTTGAGTCCTTTCTCTTCTTCATTTGTTTGTTTGCTTTACCAGTGAGTTTTATACTTTTGTGTGTTTTCATGATAGCAAATGTCGCTCACTATATCCAAGTTTAGAACTCCCTTGAGGAATTTCTTGTAAGGCCAGTGTAGTGGTGATGAATCCTTTCAGCTTTTGCTTGTATGAGAAAGATGTTATTTCTCCTTCATTTATGAAGAATAATTTTGCTAGATATTTTATATTTTGCCTTCTGGAACCCTTATAATTTGAAAATTTGGTCTCTTATGATGCCCGGTATGTAATAAAGGCTTTGCTCTTTTTTTTAATTGTTTTTACTTTTATCTTGTATAAAGAATTATCTTCTAGATCTAAAATGCTTTCTTCTGCTTGATCTAGTCTATTGTTGAAGCTTTTGAACGTATTTTGCATTTCATTTAATAAATTCTTCAGTTCCATAATTTATGTTTGGTTACATTTTTGGTATCAATCTGTTTAGCAAATTTCTTATTCATATCATGCATTCTTTTTCTGATTTCTTTGTATTGTTTTGCAGAATTCTCATGTTTCTCACTGAGCTTCTTTGGAGTCAATCATTTAACTTCTTTTTCTGAGATTTCATTAATTTCTCTTTGATTGGGAGAATTATTCCTTTGGAGGTGTCATATGTCCTGGCTTTTTCTTATTTTCTGTACCATTATATTCATATCTGTACATTTACTATAACAGTCACTTCTTGCAATTTTTTAAATTTGCTCTGGTAGGGGAGGACATTTTCCAGAAGATGTATCTATGCTGTTAGTTGCGTAGGACACTTTGGTTGTGATTTTGAGTGCAATAGTGTAAACTCTGTACAATTCCTTCAGGCATAAATAGTACCAGTGGTATCTATAATTTCTTCAGTGGCTCAGGGTGCAATTATTAAATGAGGGTATGGTTTTGCTGTGGACTGTAACATCAGGTAGGTCAGTCTTTGAGCCCCAGTGATGGCAGCAGTGGCTAAGTATGTGTGTCCTCGGGCCCCAGGTTGGTCTGGCACCATTATTAGTGAGTCTAGATGGGCCAATTTTTGAGTTTCCAGATAGATTATTTGGATGCCAGCAGTGACAATAGCAGGTGGGGTGGGTAGGGATGTTCTTGAACCCCTGGGCAGCCAGCTTTATGTGAATGATGACAATGGCAGTGGCAGAATCATCCTCTTAGTCCCAAGTGGTTCACAATGGTATTGGTGTTGGTTGTATTCAGCTGAGTGGGCTGGTCTTCAGGCACACAGGTGGTGCATGCAGGTAGGTGCCAGCTGTGGTAGTAGCAGTCATGTGGGTAGGCCTGATCTCAGGCACCTGGGAGGAGTGTTCAGGTGCCAATTGTAGTGGACTGGGCTAGGTGATCCTCTTGCTTCCTGTGTGCTCTGGCACAGGGGTTTGGGGGTGGCAGGGCAAAGCTGAGCCAAACTTGTCCTCATGCCCTCTGATGAGTACAGGCACCAGATGCAGTAGTTAGTGGTGAGGGAATCCCTAGAAAAGTGATATGCTCTGATGGTAGGTGGCAGCAGCTGTGCTAGTTCCCTGCCACTGGGGAGGGCAATGCCACCTTCAGTACTGGGCAACCTAGGTCAGCAGGTGGAAAACACACACACCATTTTCACCACAGCCCAAGTGGCACTCTTTCCTCAGCCCCTCTGCAGTAGCTGACACCTTGCTCATGCCTCAGCCTCAATGGCAGCAGCATGCATCATGATAGCATCTCAGCCCCTGGTGTGGGTGGCCCCTGGTCACTGGCATCTAAGTTGGGAGGCAGCAAGCATGCTTCTCCTGCTCTTCAGCCCCAGTAGCAGTGGTCTCCAGGATAATGTGCTATCTGTTGGAGGCAAGGCTCTAAGATGGCTGCTTGCTATAGCTGCTTAGGTCTCACAGAATGTGTGAGACTTGGTGTGAGCTCCTTCCCTGGAACAGTGCCATCACACAATCTCTCAGCATCTTCCAATGTTAGTTTCAGGGCAAGTGAGGGTCAAGAGACTCTCCTGTGGCCAGGATTTCAGGAGTCCATAGTGGAAATGGAAACCACTGAAAGTTTCTCATTAACCCTTTCCTCAGTCTCCCTCAGCTCCCAGCTGATCCTACTGAGTAGACTGCCTCATTTCCTTCCCCTTCCTTGGTTTAGGCATTTACTGTCACTTTTCTGTTGAATTACAGTGTTCTGTCTTGGATGATCTATTTGAAGTGTGATCATCTACTCATTATGCTGGTTCTTCTTAGTGGAAGAAGCGAGTATGAAATACCTCTAGTCAGCCATCTTGAAGCTTTCCTCTTTCATATCTTTTCCTTATCACATCATATCTATTTCCCTATGGATCCTCAAATTTATTAGCACAGAGTTACACAGCGTCTTTTAGGAAGTCAATTCCTCTCATTCTAAACTGTGAGTAATGTGATTGATATTGTTATTTCCTCCTTCTTTCCTTCCTTACCTTCGTCTTTTCTTTTCCTTCTTTTTTTAGTTCTTCCCTTCCTTTCAATGAAGCACAGTAGAATGTTTATTTTTTTAAATGCAACATCCCTCACTTGAAGTCTTTCAAAGACTTTAGAATAAAGTCCACATTATCTATTAATATAAAACAAAGTGCTTCTCGGATTGGCATTTATCTACTTCTGTATCTCACTGCCATCCTAATTCTATGCTGAATACTGGCTTTATTTTATCATTTAATCTTTGCACATGAAGTTAAAATATCCTTTACTCCCTCTATATCCATTCTCTCCTTAGAAATATCCTGCTGGTTCCAAGATCCATTCCAACTTGTACTTGTCTGGGAAGTCTTCTTTGGAGGTCCTAAAGCTGGAACCTCATCCTCTTTGGAATTCTCCTCTGTTGAGCCTGTCAATTTTGAAGTCCCCTGGAGCTCAATCCTCACACCTTTCCTCTATGTATACTCAAATCCCAGAAGAAAATCCATCCTATGCCATCAAATACCATCTTTACACTGGTGAACTCTAAATTTTTATCTCCAGCTATGATTTTGTCCTGCTAATTTAATACCTCTATATGGCTATCATTAAATATATCGATCTTAATGTATCAAAAATGGAAGTCTTGATCGTATTTCTGCTTTTCAAATGTATTTTTCTCTAAGTGTTCCCCGTCTCAGTAAACAGTATTCATCCAGTTTGTTCAGTTCAAAAGTTTTGGAACTACCCTTGACTCCTGTCTTTCTCTTAATACAAACAACCAATCTAGTACTAAGACCTGCTATCTGTACCTTCAAAAATATTTCTTACCACTTCTACCTCTACCACTCTAGTCCAAGTGACCATTATCTCTTGCCTGGAGTACTGCAACTGCCTCCCAATTAGCCTTTCTTCTTCCCCTTTTATTAAATTACAATATATTTATTTCCACATAAAAACCAGTATCACATTAAATAACTCAGATCATTACCCCCCACACTTCAATCTTCTAATGACATCGCATCTCATTTCAGAATACAATGTATAGTATTTACGATGGCCTACAGGGCCATAAATAATCTAACTCCTGAATACGTCATCTCTTATCATCCATACCATTAGTGATAGATACAGCATTGCCAGACTGACCCCCTTACTATTTCTTGAACACACCCATACCTACCACTGTGCTGTTCACTTTGACAGGAATGCATATCCATCGGAAATCCAAATGATTTAATTTCTCACTTCTTTTGGGTCATTTATTTTTTTCCTAGTTCTTATCACTACTTGCCATTATATTAGTTTTCTTTGTTTGTTTATCATCCACTAATTCATTAAAATATAAGCTCTGTAAAGTCAGGAGACTCACTTTTTTGTTCATACCTGAAACTTTCCCTGATTTGTAGTAGATACTGTATTAAAACTTGTTAAATAAATGAGAGATTGAATATATCCAATGTATTATTCCAGTATAGCGGCTGTCTTCTCTGTAAATTATAAACTTTAAGTCCAGGAACAAAGTACTTTTTCTATCTCTCCCCAAGAATCTACCAGATGATTACATAGCAGATACGCAAGCAATATTTATTATGGAGTAAATTAATAAACACTTTCATTCTCTTTTGTAAGAGGGTGAGGAAAATCTTATGAATAAGGAAAGCTAAGGACGCCAGCTTGATTATGTCATACATGGCAGAAATAAGAGGGAACTCTGCAAGAAAATACCTTAAAGACCTTCAGACTCTTTCTACCCCTTTTCCAGCATAAAGGTTTCCATCTGCAAGGGAAAGTTTTCTGGAAACAGTAGCTTAGGAAAATACACAACATGTAGCCGTTATAATTGCCATGTTTATATTGAGTTCTGGGTTAGCTAGTCTGAAACAGCCCTGGTAAAAATAAATTTTCAGTGTGTTTTAAGCAATCAGTGTTTCCAATATGCACTGTCAACATGACCTTTAGTGGTCTCCAGAACTTCTCCTTCACTAAGTATTTAACTGGCTGTTCAGCCCCTATGGCTTCCTGTCTGCCTTTAATTTTCCCTCAGCATTTTTTCATGCTAGAGCAACAACAAAATACACAAGCCATCCTTTGAGAGAATTTCTGAACATAATTTGAAAAGCTATTGACATAAAAAAATTGAGACAGGTTGACAGAAAGAGTATCAGTGGATACCACATATTCTCCATTTGATAGACAAATGAACCTCACGTTCTCCCTATTATCTACTTAACACTGAACTATTTCTTTTACATTTTCTTTCCTCGAGAAATTTTGGCTTTCACAGAAGAGCAAATACGGAAATTTTTTTTGATAAATCTAATGCCCAAGCTCCATAATAATGCTAGTATTTGAGAGTAATTATAATTCCTATAAAACTGCCTGAGGTCATTCTGAAGCTCTGAAAGCTTTTGTGGCATTTTCATACTCATTCTCAGGGCCTTTTTATTAAATCATTCTTTTCCTCACTGAAAGAACATCAAAATTAATATCATTAGACATTATTGAAAAATTAGGAAGTCACGATATGAACATAACATTATGTGTAATGAATTTTGATTTAAGTAATTTTATTGTCATTTTGAAACAAAGAATTTATAGTCATTTAATGAATGTGTAACTCAACCTAGAAGTTGACCTAATCGCATAGATACATAAAGAATACTTTCTGATTCAACATTGCGTTTTTTCAAACAATAGAAAAATAGTAAGTCATACCAGAAATTTTTATCTGTCAAAAAGCATAATAGCAGTATGAATCAAATTTGATTTCTTCTCTTGTGCCTACAATTAAAAGAATGTACCAAAAATAGAGAAAAAGGATAAGATGATGGGAAAAAGCAGACAAAAGGGGATATAAATCACGGTTCCAACTCTGCAATTGTACATTTAATTAATATCAATTTCTGGATTTCAACAGGGTGATATAGAATATGTTTCAAAACTAAAACAATCAAATAACAATATAAACAAAAAATCAAACCATATAAGTAGCCTATATGTGAGATCTACATTTTTAATGTTTGAGATGTTGTCCTATTACTTTTACTGCTTAATACCTATTTAAAGCTCACATAATATTAAGGAGTTTATTAAAGCTGCTCTGAGCTATAGCATTTGCCCTCCAGAAACTCATCTACCATCAATCCTTCTTTTGTTCTACCTGACTGTCATTTCTTCCCATTTGATTCAGCTCTGGATCAAAACTAGTGCTGTGGACATATGAAATTATAAAATTGCTAACTAGAAAAGCAGGGACAGAAATTCCTCACTAAAAAGTAAGATTAAAAAATTGATCACAGGGCCGGGTACAGTGGTTCATGCCTGCAATCCCAGCATTTTACGAAGCCAAGGTGGGTGGATCGTTTGAGCTCAGGAATTCGAGACCAGCCTGGGCAACATGGCGAAACCCCATCTCTACTAAAAATACTAAAAATTAGCCGGGCATGGTGGCACACGCCTGTTATCCCAACTACTTGGGAGGATGAGACATGAGAATTGCTTGAATCCAGGAGGCAGGGGTTACGGTGAGCCAAGATTGCACCACTGCACTCCAGTCTGGGCAACAGAACAAGATTTGGTTTAAAAAAAAAAAAAAATATTGGTCACAGGATACAGAGAGCAGGCGACAGTTTAGAAAATTTTAATGAATGTTAATGTCAGCCATAACTGTGATTATCTAGATCATATTTAAGAACTGTTGACTGATGGGGGCTCAACTTAGGAAATAGTGATTTACATGTACAAAACATAAGGAAGAGTTTACAGACACAGTTGTAGTTGTTTTGTTTTGTTTTGTTTTGTTTAAACACCCAAAAACTAGGACTGGTATTTATTTCTTCAAAAAAAATAGAGAAGGGAAACCAAACATATCATAAACACTTATTCTCAAGAGCATGCTATAAACCATCTTGCAGAAACACAGCCATGTTAGGTAGAATGTCCCAGACTGTGTACACCAGAAGCAGTTCCACTGTACCGCAGGGCCTCTCACCTTAAAAGTTGTGGTGCCATAGAGCTTGGTAGTGTGAACTGTTTCTGGAAGCACATTAGTGATGTTGGTGATAAATTCTTCCAAGTACTTACAGGATTTCTCCAAATGTGTTGTATTGATAATAATCTGGACAAGCTAGAAAACAACAAACACAGGTAAAAGTCATTTGACTACTCACCCCAGGATGAATGGTTCAATATGAAGCTGCCGGTACAAGACAAATGAAAGGCATGATGGGAAAGGCCATCAACATTCTGGTAAGGGGTATGTTAAAGCATGGGCTTTCATGTTACCGCTTCTAGGAAGTTTTTGATATGGTCAGGCTTTGTGTCCCCACCCAAATCTCATCTTGAATTGTAATCCCCATAATCCCACATATCAAGGAAGAGACCAGGTGGAGGTAATTGAATCATGGGGGCAGTTTCCCCCATGCTATTCTTGTGATAGTGAGTGAGTTCTCACAGATCTGAGAGTTTTATAAGGGGCTCTTCCCCCTTTACTCACACTTCTCCTTCTTGCCACCCTGTGAAGAAGTCCTTTGCTTCCCCTTTGCCTTCCACCATGATTGTAAGTATCCTGAGGCCTCCCAAGCCATGCTGAACTGTGAGTAAATTAAACTTCTTTCCTTTATAAATTACCCAGTCTCAGGCAGTTCTTTATAGCAGTATGAAAATGGACTAATACAGCCGTCCTAGCATTCCAAAACCTTTTGTATTTCCCCGTATTATGGGAACAACTTATCACTGTATTCTAAAGGTATGTTTTCTTCTGTTTAAAAAGATTAGACTAAGAACAAAAATTGCTACTGTTTAGCATGATGCCTTCCAACTAAAACATTGCCAAATGAACTAAACAAATAAATGATAACCAAAAGAATAGGAATCATTAAAATGGCAACAATTCAAAATTAGGCATAATGAACAGAGAGATGTTAGGAGAGATTACAATATGTTAATAAACTACAACGGTTTGTGGAAGAAAGAACATGGGCATCAAAGTGAAAGTAACCAGGGAATTAATGACTTACTTTATTATTATTACCTTCTGATCTTGGGAAATTTTCTTTACTTTTATAACCCTATTTCCTTATCTGTAAAATGTCAATAATAATGTCTACTTCACAGAGTTACTGTGAGGATTAAATATTCTGTTGTTAACACTATTTCCCTTTTCTTATATAGAACAGATCATTAAAAATACAGTACTGGTAAAAAAAAAAAAAAAAGTTGTCTTCTATAAATTACTTAAAGAAGAAGATAAAGAATAACTATTATTGTCTGTATAGAATTAAAGATTCTAAAGATTAACTTTGTGATTCATTTTCCTACACTGCTTTCCCATAAACTTGGAAAAGTAGTTAAAGGGACATAATTATAACTTCCATTTTATTATAACAGAAATGAAAATGAAGTGATTTTCTTTAGATCACATAGCCTAAATGGAACTAATACTACGTCCTGTACCTTCCAATTATGGACTCATCTAAATGACTCTGCCAGTGCCTTTAGCATAAGCATAATATGGCAGCTCTGAAGTGCTGCAAGATTGTGTACATTAGACTAAAATATAAGATTCAGGGCCTGCAATCAACTAGACCCCAATATGCTCTGATTCTACTGTCTGTAAAAAGAAGAGGAAAAAAAGTGGTATCTATTACTTATTTCTTAACTATTAAATTATCCAAACTGTTCATATTCGTTAGAGTCTAAAAGAAATACAAACAGGAAATAGAATGGAAATCTTTTTTTGTCTCTCTTTTCTACATCTTTACTTTGCATTTTCACAAAAATATGCCTGATGGTGAGGTTGTGGCAAGTAAGGGGTAGTTTTGGCATGTAAGGCAATGAATTAATCTAGGTCTTTTGGTCTAGTGAGACAGTGAGCCAAGAGGGTGGAGCGGGGGTGGTGGATGGTGGCATATGACACAAAGCAGAAATTGGAACTAAAGATGGGAGTGGTACTACAATGGTTTACAATCCATGATATTTCAAAACAATGTTAAAAAGTTGGAATTTTATTTCAGTAAGAATCATATCATGCTGTGGAATATTAAACAAAAATACAAATAGGACCGTAATCAGAAAATACATTCTTACTTCTTCCACATCATCCAGTACAGGATGAAAGCACACACTTCATTCTCAAAAAATACATGTCAATTCATAATGACAATGTTTTAGTACTGGTTTCAATTAAGAAAAAGAGTATCTTCTACTCCACTAAGGATCATCCTGACAATCTTAGGAAAATAACTACTTTGAAACACAATAACAACGGGCAAAAACACAGAGATACAATTCCAATAAATTCTCTTAGATGAAAAGTTAGGTCAACACTGGGACTAGATCTCTGTATTTTCCCCCACAACTCATCAGACAAGTTCATATACATCAGCTCTCCTTTCCATTCATTCCACAGTTTGAATTCAGAAATTTTGAGTTTTGAACACAAGACTACTACATCCTATAAAATTACCAAAAACAACAACCTTTTAACTTTGGGGTGTTCTAGGAAAAAATATCCACCAAAATAAGCAATTCATCACCCTCTTGCTTTCATCATTTTCTCCTTCAGAGGAAGACTAAAATCATTTAAAAATATTTAAGTTGTGTGAATTAAATAATTCGTCTTCCTGAGTGGGAAGGTGGCTACTGGCAAAGTTGTCTTGATGTGGGAGTCAGAAAATTAAGAGAGTTAATTTGAGAACTGAAACATTTCTATTTTAAAATCAGTATTACCTATGGAAACACATTCTGTCAATCAAAAGAAATCCTAATAATAAGGAGGAATCATGTCATGTTATTGAAATAAAAAACAGTGGCAGTCAAAAAGAAAATTATCCTGTTTTACAGGATACTGGCAGTTAAAGAAAAAAAAGGGAGGTGGCTTCACTGGGTACAGCAGTAATTTCCCATGACTTTTTAAAGATCTGTCAACACAAAAGATCACCGTGAATTACATCAATTGGCTGTCAGTCACTTTTTGAAATGTTTCATTGCTGAGCATAGAATAGACTATTAAGACACTCTAGGATTACAGTAGATACCATGTCATTTTCGGAGAGAATATTGTCTGTTAATGAGGTCTAAGTGATAACTTCTCCTGAATGACAGCTACCAAAATCCTTACAAGGGCATTTACTAATGTAAAACCAGATGCTTTGGGCATAATTTCAAATTGAAAGATAAAATGAAGCAATTTCAGATAACTTCCATCAGAGTTTGAGCTCCCTTGATGATATTTTTAATGACTACTTCCCAGTCTCTTATAATATATAACACTGCAGTAATCCAAACTGTCCTAAACATTATTTCAGGGACATAAAACTAACAATAGATCAAATATTGATTATCTCTTACATAAAGTTCTATGAGAATTGTCAAAAACGAACATTATAAATCAAACGACTATCTCTCACAAGTAAATAACACAAGTCACTTAAGTGAAAAACCATTAAAAATTAGAAAATTTTTCTGTCTCTCCTTCCTTGTATCAGAGAAAATCTAATGAGAAAGGCATATAGCACACCGTGGAGGTCATTTCTTTTTTTTTTTTTTTTTTTTTTTTCAATTTTACATTAAGTTCTGGTATACATGTGCAGAACGTGCAGGTTCGTGCAGGTTTGTTACATAGGTATATGTATGCCATGGTGGTTTGCTGCACCTATTGACCCATCCTCTTAAAGATCCCTCCACTCAGCCGGGCACGGCGGCTGTAATCCCAGCACTTTGGAAGGCCGAGGCGGGCAGATCACGAGGTCAGAAGATGGAGACCATCCTGGCTAACACGGTGAAACCCTGTCTCTACCAAAAATACAAAAAAATTAGCCAGTCGTGGTGGCACGTGCCTGTAGTACCAGCTACTCTCCCGAGGCTGAGGCAGAAGAACTACTTGAATGCGGGATTTGGAGGTTACAGTGAGACGAGATCATGCCACTGCACTCCAGCATGGGTGACAGAGCAAGACTCTGTCTCAAAAAAAAAAAAAAATCCCTCCCCTCATCCCCCACGCCACAACAGGCCCTGGTATGTGTTGTTCCCTTCCCTGTGTCCATGTGTTCTCATTGTTCAACTCCCACTTACGAGTGAGAACATGGAGTGTTTGGTTTTCTGTTCGTGTGTTAGTTTGCTGAGGATGATGGCTTCCAGATTCATCCATGTCCCTGTAAAAGACATGATCTCATTCCTTTTTATGGCTGCATAGCATTCCATGGTGTATAAATGCCACATTTTCTTTATCTAGTCTATCACTGATGGGCATTTAGGTTGGTTCCATGACTTTGCTATTGTAAATAGTGAGGCAATAAACATACGTGTACATGTGTCTTTATAGTAGAATGATTTATATTCCTTTGGGTATATACCCAGTAGTGGGATTGCTGGGTCAAATGTTATTTCTTGGTTCTAGATCCTTCAGGAATTGCCATACTGTCTTCCACAATGGGGGAACTAATTTACATTCCCAGCAACAGTGTAAAAGTGTTCCTATTTCTTGTGGAGGTCATTTCTCCTCCAAGCCTGCTCAAAACACCCTAGTGGAACCTGAACCATGATGACATTCTATTCTTGACAAACCCCAGAAAATATCTTCATCATCTTCCATAGTTCAAAACTAAGCTTTAAATTCCAAGAAGAGGTTTCCATTTCCTCTTATTTCTGGAATATACACATCTGCATATATTAAAACTGCTTTTAGCATGTTTCCCAAAACAGACAATTCAGTACAATAAACCTTCAACAGGACTAATCCAAAGGAAGAAAATGAGAAGTCACACTCCTCTTCATACCACCAAGGCCTCTCAACTGTTAAATCTGCAAAACAAAAAACTAAATAGTAGCATTGGTTCTCATTCATAAAAATGAGCTATCACATAGACTTCAAGGGATTTGATCTCCTTTTCACCCTAGTCAGGGTACAGAAAACTCTGTCAACCACTCATTTTATAACATCTCCATGATTAAAATACCTAAAATACTAAAACACATGAAACTACTGGTTACAAATTCCAAGATAAAGTACAAAGTTTGTATTTGACAAGACTTAAGTATAAAACATGGTAACAAAGTGAGCAATATCACTTCTGTTAACCAGAGGGGAAATAAATGGAATGTGGAAAATGAGAGGATAGAATCATATGGTCATCAATCTAAATTATACTAAAAGCAAAGAATAAATGCAAAGCACTGTTCATTTCTTCAGGTCTCTACGACCATATTAGGTATGCGTAGTGCACTACATCGCAGTAGTGCCCTGTGATTATAAAAATACAAATACCCAATATGGTTTCACTAGAAGGAACTCTGAACTTCTTTCTACATATTATAAATAATTAAACATAAATACTACTGTAAATTATAAAGTATCAGATGAAAATGTACCCAATTCTTTAGAACTAGTATTGATATGAACTGATACATTGCAGCTTCCAGCAAAATATGATTTAAGAAAATACACAATCATGGTTGAGCACGGTGGCTCATGCCTGTAATCCCAGCACTTTGGGAGGCTGAGGCGGGTGGATCACCTGAGGTCAGGAGTTCGAGACCAGTCTGGTCAATATGGTGAAACATCGTTTCTACTAAAATACAAAAATTAGCTGCGTGTGGTGGCACACGCCTGTAATCCCAGCCACTCAGGAGGCTGAGGCAGAAGAATTGCTTGAACCTGGGAGGTGGAGGTTGCACTGACCCGAGATCAGGCCACTGCACTCCAGCCTGAGAGACGGAGCGAGACTCCATTTCAAAAAAAAAAGAAAAAGAAAACGTACAATCGTGTTAGCTAGTTTCACTTTAATTCATGTACACTAGTCAAGAGTGGGCACTTAATGCTACCAAATAACCACATTATCTGGCACAAATCAATTCTTTTTTTTTAACACACCCCCAGAGGACTACAACACACCTTCTTTCTCCTTCATCTCCCATGCTTGCTCTCCCATCTGCACATTTAGCCGAAGACCCTGCATTTGCTGGGAAAACTAAGCATTTGGAGCCTGCCACCATAATACTTACCCAGCCACTACCATTTGCATTCACACACTCTGATTCTTATCTGTTACCAGAGGTGAACTTGACACTATCTACTGCCAATCCCTTTAACTGTGTATTGTATCTTAAACTCTCTTACCCAAGGACATTGCACCAGAGATTTCTCCCTTTCTCCTACATCACCCATTTTTTTTGCTCTATACTGTATCATTCCCACAATACATAACAGACTGTTATTTGTCCCATTAAATTTAAAAAAAAAAAACCTGTCTTAACCAACTTCTGCTGCTAGCTATCACCCCATTTCTTTGTTTCCCTTGGTAACAAAATTTCCTGAAAGAGCTGTCTTACATTTGCTGTCTCCAATTCCTCTTTTCCCATTCTTTAATTTTTTTATTTAAATAAACTCTTTATTTTAGGACAGTTTTGTATTTACATTTACAAAAAAGTTGCAGCGTTCCAATGTACTCCTCACTCAGCTTCCCTTATTGTTAACATCTTACTTTACTGTGGTACATTTGCCACAACTAAGGAACCAACATAAACGCATTACTACTAATTGAACGCCATACTTTATTCAGATGTCACTAGTTTTTCCTTAATGTTCTCTATCTGTTTCTGGATTCCATCTGAGATACCACATTACATTTAGTTGTCATGTCTTCTTATTCTCTGGTCTGTGACAGTTTATCAGATTTTCCTTCTTTTTGATTACACTGACAGGTTTTTGTTTTGTTTTGTTTTGTTGTTTTTGTTTTCGTTTTCGTTTTTGTTTTTGTTTGAGATGGAGTCTCGCTCTGCCACCAGGCTGGAGTACGGTGGCACAATCTTAGCTCACTGCAACTTCCGACTCCCTAGGTCAAGCGATTCTCCTGCCTCAGTCTCCCGAGAAGCTAGGATCACAGGCACGTGCCACCACGCCCAGCTAATTTTTATATTTTTAGTTGAGATGGAGTTTCACCATGTTGGCCAGGATGGTCTCCAACTGCTGACCTCGTGATTTACCCACCTCGGCCTCCCAAAGTGTTGGGATTATAGATGTGAGCCACCATGCCCAGCCCTACACTGACAGTTTTAAGGAGTACTGGTCAAGTATGTTATAGCATGTCTTTCAATTTTTGTTTGTTTAATGTTTTCCCATGGTTAGACTGAGCTCATGGGGCTAGGGAGGGAGAACACAGAGGCAAAGTGCCCTCTCATCAAATCATATGAAAAGTACATAGTATCAATATAACTTATCACTGATGATGTTAACCTGGAACACTTGAGCGAGGCAGCGCCTGCCAGGTTTCTTCACTGTAAAGTTACTTTTTTCCTCATTCTACCCTATACTTTTTGGAAGCAAGTCACTAAGCAAAGTTCACACTCACCTAGTAGTGGCAATAGTATCTATATTAGTTATCTGAAATTCCTCTCTTCAGGAGTCATTCTCTTTAAAACCTACTCAATCAGGAGTTTCCTTCCACCATTTTATTAAAAGTGTTCTTATCAAGGTCACCGATTTACTCCAAATTGCTAAATGCAATGGTAATTCTTCACCTTCTTCTTGTCAATCAGCAGTATTTGTCATAATTGATCACTCTCTCATTCTTTGTATACTTTATGCACACTCCTGTTTTTTGTTTTGCTTTGTTTTTTCCTAGTTCCCTGGTGGCTCCTTCCCAATCTCCTTTCTTGGTTCCTCTTTTCTCCTAATATCTTAATATCAGAGTACCCAAAAGTTCAATTCTTCATCCTCTTTTCTTCTCCATCTTTATTCATTCCCTCAGTGATAGTACTCAGTTGCATGAGTATAAATATTTATATTCTCCCCAATTTTTATCCCCCGGCCAAACTGTCAGGCCTCTGAGCCCAAGCCAAGCCATCACATCCCCTGTGACTTGCACATATATGCCCAGATGGCCTGAAGTAACTGAAGAATCACAAAAGAAGTGCAAATGCCCTGCCTCGCCTTAACCGATGACATTTCACCACACAAGAAGTGAAAATGGCCGGTCCTTGCCTTAAGTGATGATATTATCTTGTGAAATTCCTTTTCCTGGCTCATCCTGTCTCAAAAAGCTCCCCTACTGAGCAGCTTGTGACCCCCACTCCTGCCCGCCAGAGAACAACCCCCCTTTGACTACCCAAATCCTATAAAAGGGCCCCACCCTTGTCTCCTTCGCTGACTCTCTTTTCGGACTCAGCCCGCCTGCACCCAGGTGAAATAAACAGCCATGTTGCTCACACAAAGCCGTTGGTGATCTCTTCACATGGACGTGCATGACACAAACCTTACTTCCAATCTCCAAATTCATATACACAACTGCTTACTCAACATTTCAACCTATATGTCTAATAAACACTATAAATTTAATATGTCCAAAATCAAATTCCCAATGTTCTCTCACTGCAGATTCAGCTCTGCCTAAAATTTTTCCTATCTTAGTTCATGGTATATACCGCCTTCTCATTGCTCAAGTCAAAAAATCCTGGAGTTAGTTTCCTTCAACTCTTCACTTTTTCTCTTTCTTTATATCCAATCATCAGGAAAGCATGTTGGCTCTACACTTAAAATCTTATCATTGTCCATAGCTACCACCCAGTCTCACTGAATTTCTGCCATAATCCCCCAACTGATCCCCTTGTTTCCATCCTACAGTTTATTCTCACTACCATGGTCAATGTGAACCTTTCAAAATATAAGTGAGATCATGTCATTAACCAAAATCCTATAATAGCTCCCCATTTCACACAAAATAAAAGCAAAAGGCTTTACAATGGCCTACCATGAATGCTTGATACCTCTCTAAACTAATCAATTGCTTCTCTTCCCCTTGCTCACTCCACTCCAGCTACCCTAGCCTCCTGATTTTTTCCTCCACTTGCCAAGAACTTTCCTACCTTCAGGCCTTTGCTCTGGCTCTAATCTCTACCTGAAATGCCTCCTGCAATAATAACTTACCCTCAACGTGCTGCTATAAAAATAAAACCAACCTAGAACACCTACCAAAATCCTGATTTCCTTAACTCAAGTGCTTTGTCTTCTCTCCATAGCATTCACTACCTTTAACCATACTACAAAATTAACATAATTATTTTGTTTATTATTTATTAACTGCTTTTCTCTCGTAGAATGTAAGCAACCATCTCTATTGTTGTTATTGTTCAGTGATTTATCCTAAGGGCATGGAATCAGTGCCTAATAGAGAATACATATTTTAAAAATTGTAAAGGTAATAAACAAATTATCTTAATAGAACATCTTATTCTAATTTTTTTTTACTTCTCTTAATTAAAAAACTCCATTTCTATACTAGTATTAATCAGTGATTGACTGCTTAGACCTCTTAATAACAACAGGTAATATGTATTGAGTATTTGCTATATACCAAGCACACTAAGTACTTTACATGCTTCACAACATTCCTGTGAAATACATGCTACCATTGTCCCCATTTTACATAGAAAGCAAAGTAATTTGCCCAAGGGCACAGCTATTATGAGGAGGGCCAGAATTGGAACCCAGGCAGTATATATTAGAACATACAGTCTTAATCAATACTCTATTGTACTTTTCACAGATCTTTTGAAGCAGCCCTAGGAAAATAGCCATTTTCACTGAATAAATAATGAATAGTCACATAAAGTTTGAAAGAGAAAGGCATTCATGTTCTAGTGGTGCTAAAACTGAAAGGTAATTTTGAATTGGCTCAACATGGAGAAACAAATAAACCATGAGGAAAAAGGATAGAGCATATGCATAGAAAAAGAAAAGATGAGACTGTGTAACCCCAAAACAGAGTAAACCCTGTGTAACCCCAAAACAAGAAGGGCAGACAGAGAGACATTCATTTATAGGAACTTTCAAGTCCTAAGAGAATTATCTGATATCCTGAAATAGGAATCTGTAAGTTGTGTGGGCTTATCATAATTCTATTATTGGAGTGGATTTCTGCTATCTAACATAAAACCATCTCTAACTAAAACAATATCCATGTTACTACGGACCTCCTATAAAAATCTCAATTTTTGTTAGGATGAAATAATTAAATCAATATGGAAGGCAGTACAATACAGTAGAAGTGAATAGGTTTTGGGAAAAAAACCTAGATTTACAAGTATCATTTCTACCAGGTTTGCTGGCTGTATGGCCTCAGGCAATCTCCCTGGACTTTAATTAGGCAGTCTATAAAGTGGGAATAATAACACATGCCCAGCCTGCTTCAAATGTTACTGTACTAACTGAAATCGAATTTGTGAGTGGGCTTTGAAGAATATAAACTGCTCCACAAATGTTACCTATTATGATGATGATTCCAGATGTGAACTCACTTTAGTTACTCATAAAGAAGGATATGTCTTCTCTTTCCAAAGGTAGGTAGTATAATTATTCAAAGGGTGTCTGGTTGGTAATTAAAAAAATCACTTTATGTGTTGTGTCTATACATGTACACACCACTATAATAGCCAAAACAAAAGCGTATGAATGTTTCTTCATTCATATGCAAAGATATTGAAAGTATAGTTCCCTAAAAACACCCAAAGACTAAGGAATAACATTTAGTATTCAATGAAATGGTGCCAAGAATTACATGGTTCTTCCTTGATAACCTCATATTGGTTCTTTCTATTATTACCTGACCTGTACAGTGTTTCCTGAAACCCAAGCTGAGAAGTTAGGCCTTTCTCTTAAAATGTCACAGTAAACCAATGGCACAGCCAGAATTGAACTCAAGATTCTTCTGAGGTCAAAGCTATTTCTATTAGACCATGTTCTTGCTATGCTACTTGTTATAACATTGTTAAGAGACTGCTAATTGAATGACATAAAAACAGTTACATGAAGAGTTATAATGAAGAGATAGTTCACAAAATAATAAACTTCCCATCCAGAGAAAGAAAACACTATAATCTAACAAAAGGAGGAGGACTTCCTAATTTTCACTCCAACTTTCCTTTTCTGTAACCTTCTTGATTATAAAGGAAGTTAGCTATTTTTCAGATACATAAAAGCAAATGCCTAATATTTCTGTACCAGGCAATAGAAAGGAAGCTCTGTAAAATGAGGGGATTATCCTAAATAAAGTCTAAGGTAATTTTCAATTGATAGAAAAGTTTGCTATAAGTAGAACTCAATCACAATCCATCTTATAATTTTTTTTTATCTTAATTCAGAGAAAGAGAAAATAACTCCAAAATTAGAAGTAAATGCCCACCTGGCTTCCAGCTGTCTTTACCTATATGTCAGTATCATTAACCTTTTACTGCACTTCACCATAATCCTTGACAGTGTACATTTTAAATGTCAATTTTTTCCTAGAGTAACTGACTTCCAAACTGCACCACCTCTATAGGTAAAACAGATGGCAAACAGCCTTTCCCTTTCCTTGTAAAAAAATTCTTCTAAACTCTTCTCATTTTAGGCACTATAACATCCAGTGAAAAACAGATTGAGGTTACTATGCAATCTTGAGTTTCTAAGAGAGAGAACTTCACATCTTTCTAAATTTTAGAACTACACACCAATAGACCAAATCTCGTTTGCCAAGGTACTACATTCAATATATGTAAAATATCCCTCCTCTGAGATTCCATAAACCTCCACAGAAATGTGACTATTGCCTTTTCTGCACATTTCCTTGATCCCAAATATCTAGTCCTTTTGCAAACAAATTACAAGCTGATAAAGAGTAATTTACCTTTCATACACATGAGATATCTTAAAAATAAAGACTTAGTCTGACACTAACCAAGAACTATG
Organism: Theropithecus gelada; assembly: GCF_003255815.1. Lineage (NCBI taxonomy): Eukaryota > Metazoa > Chordata > Mammalia > Primates > Cercopithecidae > Theropithecus > Theropithecus gelada. The sequence continues at coordinate 93,179,333 of NC_037681.1, forward strand.
ATTGCAATATCCTTGGCATCGATAACTGATGCAAGCAAAATGTGATTTCATATTCTACATTGTACATGAACTGCCATTCACTTGATTGGAACCTGATGCTCAATATATTCTACAAACAAAAATATTTGTATATAATCAATGGCAGGTAATAGAAATGTATTCTAACAACTTCAGAAAGGAAAACCAGTTAAGCTAGTGAAAACAATAAAAGAGAAAAACAACTGTTTTAGAAAAAATGAATAAATTTTTCAAAGGTGACCAAAGAAAAGAACAAGAGATTTCATTTTGCACTTTCACCATTAGCAGCCTATCAGGAAGGGCATGTAGAAAGTTATAACGAATTCAGACATAAGGCCCAGAGCTTAGGACATCTGTTCACATATTGGCTTGGATGACTTCATTAGGAGCAGGTTTACCTCAGTAAGCCCAATATTCTTCCTTTTAATGACATTCTGCAGAGAGTTGCTTAGAGTCCTGGTCAGCAACAGGTTTGTTGATTTACGAATCATGTCATCAATTTCAGTTGAGCTGAAAGAGAAGCACTAAGAGTCAGTCATAGCAGGTAGCACAATTATTTCGGCAAACAAACAGGGTGCCAGTGGTAGTTGTGGTAATAATAATAAAATAATAATAGCAGCAGCAAATAATATTTATTGTAAGTCAGAAAAAGTACTATAATAAACTCTCCTAGCTTTTGTTGGCTGAAAAAAATATAGTTTGCCTTCATTTTTGAAAATCGTTTTTCTGTCTATAGAATTCTGGCTTTTTTTTATTTTTTTTTTATTTCTTTGAGTGTTTTAAGGATGTCACTCCATTTCCTCTGGCTTGCATAGTTTCAGAAAATAAGTCTATTATAATTCTTATCATTATACTATCATGTAATTTTTACTTTTGGGAATGCCTTCTAAACATTCTTTACCTTTCATTTTCACCAGTTTGAACATGATGTCTTTAAATATTTTTGTTTGTTTCTTGTTGTTGCTATTATTTATCTGAATTAGGGTTCTCAAAATCTTGAATTTCTTGTTTGATGCCTTTCATTATTTTTTTGAATACTCTCAGCCACTTTCTTTTAAAGTATTTATTATTCCCAGTTCTCTCAGTCTTCTACTTTAATCCACCATTTGAAATTGCCCTACAGATCTTGGTTCTATTTCTTTCACCTTTTCTTCTAGGTTCTATATTGTAATGCTAGCTCACAGTATACTGTTAACAATACATTAAGACTTTAGTTGTTTTTGTCTTTCTCACATGTGTGGTAGTTACACCTTTCCTATTCTGCCACAGGTGCAGGAGTCTGTCCCCTTGGAGGGACCAGTCCCATCATGGTTTTCAGACTACTTAGTTTCCTGGTGACTTCGCCTCTCCGATGAGTTCCAAAAAAGTTTTAATTTTGTAGCTTCTCCGTTTTTTTTTCCCCCTGCATTGTTACATAGGAAGCAACAGTCTTTCTAGTCTTATATACTGTAGACATAAACAGAAGTATTTCATAGTAATTTGCTTTAAAAAATGCCGTGCGTGTACACATATTCACATGGAAGCAAGATTAAAAGAAAAAATAAAACATATAAGAAGTGTTATTACTATGTGGTAGAGTTTTGGGTCATTTACATTGTTCCTCTTTGTGCTGTTCTTTATCTCCTGAATTCTTTACAAACATCTAATTTTACTGATATAATGTGAAACAGGATCTCTCATATATGTATGTGGGTGTGTATATATTCTATTTTTTTAAGATGAGTATGAATGCTAGAACAGTGTTTTACCATAGAAATGCCATGTGTTTGCTATTTTAAAAAAATCTTTCTTTCAAAAAGAAAGTTTTGTGTATTCAAAATTCATGCAATTACAAATTTTGTCAATATGCATAATGCTTTTCGGCCTCTTCTGTCTAGTGTAAAAGAGAAAATTAAGAGAATAATTATTCTTAAAGCTGCATTAAAATCTGAATGCAGCAGTTTCTCTTGTTTTGAGAGCCTGCATGTAAAAGAAATAATTGTTTTACACAAATTTTCTCATGTTTCATGTTAGCCTCCACTACAAAACAGATATGACTGACAAAGCAATCTGTCACTCCAGGTTATAAGCTAAACATATTCCACGATATAAGATAAATGCCAACTGAAGAGTAAAAGGCATCTTTTTCTAAAATCCCCGAGTTAAATATTTTATTTAAATTTTAAATGTGAAAAATATTAAAGGAAGTTTTCAGGCAAAAACTTAACATATTCAGGCAAGAAAAAGGCATCTGACATTATCCCATTACTAATATTATTCCTTTACCATATTACCTTTCTTCCAAAAGAAGATAGAAAAAGTAATTTTGCAATCAACTTGTAATGATTTATCTACAATAATATACCTAACATAACCTACAGACAATTATCTAATATAAGGTCATTTATATTAATGAAGTGGGGACTAGGCAGATGGGGGATGGAAACCCAGGGTAAAAAACACAAACATCCTCATTTGTGTTTGGCTTGGCTTCTATGTTGCTCCAGCACTTATTAATTAATTGTTCAGCTTCTTAATTAGACTAGGTACTCCTTGAAGACAGGGACCACATTTTCATCATCTTAATTATTTCTATACTGAGGAGCAGCTGACAAATAACACATTAGCCAAAATGTATGGTGAAAAAACCAATACATGAATAAAGAAACAAAGGAGCCTATACTCTAGGATATACAGAAAACATACATATACGAGTAGAGCAATAATGTTTCCAAAGGATTTTATCTGATACTCCCCTTTTGGCCTTAACATTTCATTAAGTAGAATGTTAAAATCAGTATTTTTTGCTTATTTTTTTTTTCTTTAGAGATGGGGGTCCTGCTATGTGGCCCAGGCTGGTCTTGAACTCCTGGATTCAAGCGATCCTCCTGCCTCAGCCTCCCAAAGTGCTGGGATTACAAAAATGAGCCACTGCATCCAGTCTACCATTTTCTGGTAAATTATCTTTAATAGAAAGTGTTGAAATGCAAATCTATAAAGAGCAAGATAGATAATATAAATTTTCAAAATTATTCAAAAGTTACCAATCTTCCCTTTCATCATGACTATATAAATATAGCAGTGCTATGCATTGAAAAGCTAATTATTAAGATTTCCAAAATCAGAGCTGATGGGACTATCAAAAGTTTTTCAGAATATGTAAATATATGGAGTCACAATCTTAACATTGATTACATTTCTACTATTTTATATTATACCTTAGATGAAGATCTTCTGAAAACTTCAGACAAGCGTAGATAAATTCTTTAATTTGGTTGTAAACTTTTGGCACAAATTCAGAGAAAGGAAACTTTTTTGGAAATGGTTGCTGTCAATGCAAGAAGTAATGAAATCAAGTCACAAACCAAGGAACATTGAAGATATTTATAAATTATTTAGGTTGCAAAGAGAACATTCTTCCACAGTATGAATTGTCTCCTTAACAACCTCAAATATAAGAAAATATCTCCCAAAGTTTTCTGATATTAAAAAGACATAAATTTTAATAAAACAATAATTCAAATGTCCTTCATCATGGAAAGAGATAAACAAATTGTGTTACCTACTCAGAAATAAAAAGGAATGAACAATGATACATGCAACAATTTGGATGAATCTCAAAAGCATTATGTCATATCAAAGAAGTTAGTCTCAAGAAGTTATATACTATACAATTCCATTTACATGGCATTCTGAAAAAGGCAAAAGTAGATGCACAGAGCCCAGCTTTCTGGTGTCCTGGGGCTGGGTTAAGGGAGGGAATTACAAAGGGGCATCATTAAATAATTTTTTTTTTTTTGTATAATAGGCCTATTTGGTATCAACATTGTGGTAATGGATACATAACTCAATACATTGTCAAAATCAGCAGAATTGTATATCACAAAGGGTAAATTTTATGTTGCCGGGGAAAATGTCTTTAAATTATAATAAAAACAAGTATTTCAAAGTGCAAACTGAATTAGAACATCCACAGTAATCCTCCAAACACTTCAGAGGTAATAGGACCCAAAGCCATCTGCTGATTCCCAAATCAGGAAATTCTGGTCTTCCCCAAAAAGAGTCCTTCATTGTCAGAAAGGTGATTAAAGTAAAAAAAAGAAAAGAAAAGAAAAAGAAAAAGAAAAAAGAATCCTTTGAAATTGTTTTAGAGTTCTAACCCATTGAGTTGAAGGCAAAGCTTTCAATGAAACTGATCCAATGAAAGCTTTTAAGAGGATGCCAAAACAACCAGAGAAGTTTAAAGTATTCCTTACCTTTTCCAGTTCTATATCTTGAAATGGGAATTGTCCTACCACCTTTTTGTACATCTCTTCACTTGTTACTGGTATAGGACTATAGTTGTCAGAATCAAGTATGTTTCTACAAATGGAAGGACAGACAAAGGAAATGGAAGGATAGACAAAGCAGGGTGGGGGAGGGGAGGGGAAGGGAGGGAAGGTGGGTTAATCACAAATACTTTTCTGATGAACTCCAATCTTAATATATATAACACAACCCAAAATGAACATTTCCCAGTCCCTATTATATTCCTTCCACAATATAGCTATTTGGTTTTGGATTTAAAGAAGACAAAAATAAAACTATCCTCTGAAACAAATGGACCACAATTATAAATATATGTCTTAGGATTAGAGATTTACAAATAGGACAAAACGTATCAATGTAAGTAAGAAGTAAACAACAAAAGAATGTGTGCTCTAGAAAAGGCAAAGAGATTTTTCTGTTTGGTTTAATATGATATATAAATGTACATTATTATTATTATTATTATTATTATTATTAGAGACAGGGTCTCACTCTGTCACCCAGGCTGGATTTCAGTGGCATGATCACAGCTCACTGTAACCTCAAACTCTGGGGCTCAAGCAGTCCTCCCACCACAGCCTCCCAAGTAGCTGAAACTGCAGTTGCTCACCACCCACCGGGGTAATTTTTTAAGTTTTTGTAGAGATGGACTCTTGCTATGTTGTCCAGGATGGTTGCAAACTCCTGGCCTCAAGGCATCTTCCCACCTTGGCTCCCAAAGTGCTGGGATTACAAGCATGACCCACTGCATCTGGCCCATTGGTAAGGTTTTTAAAATCATGTTCTATTCTAACTTTCAAAATTGCAAATGGAGTAACTTCCATAATAAATTCAAACTATTTCATTTACTTTACCTACTGTTCTATGTCAAGAATGACTTTTTTTAAGTCTATAGGTTCTCTCTCCGTAAATAAACTGGGCATTTTCTAATAGTAGGGACCATACTACCATAATCAAAACAGAAGACTCACTGAAGGCATCAGATCAGAGCATCTAAGACTATGGATATATCATGTTATTAATTTTCAAATATCCTATAGAGGTAACAGTCCCTTAAATACAATTATACCATTAGCTAAATCTAGGTTTTAGAAATATTTATATTAATATACAGATAAATTGGACTAAGTAATGATAGAGATATGTTCATAAACCATGACGAATAAGAGTAAAGGAACAATGTAAGATCTTAAAGCTGTAAGAGTTTGAAAACAGGACAAACCGATCAGGGAAAGGGGTCTTGCAAGAGGCAGTATAATCACTTAAAGTAAAGGGGAGTAAAGGTATAAAAAGAGAAAAAAGTCAAATGAGTTGACCTGGGTTATATGCCAAGAGCACAGTCCGAGAAGACATCTGTGAGTGACAGATGTGACAGAATAACTTTCTTATTATTGTATGCATGTTGCAATAACTACTTAAATAACAGGCTTCAAATGCTGGGCTATTACATGCCCCTTTGCTGTGTGTAGAGAGGGAAGATGATGAGGAAGAACATGAGTCATCAAAACCAATTTTCCAAAAGCCTAAATTATTCCTAAGTGCTCAAATGCTACTTAGTATAATTAAGTTGTAGACTAGGCATGAACCTCAAAGTGAAAAACAAATATCAGAGGAAGATGACACCAAGATGATCTGAATGACATGAACCAAGGAATCTGACATTTATCGAAGGAAACAAAAAGGAAAAACAGAGTTTGGTGACTTCCCACTACAGTAGACACTAATATACTGAGACTGGATATCTTGGGAACATAATTTTGGACGTTCTAACAGTTTCTTTGAATTCTGGATCATAACCTAGAGTAGCTACAAAATATAAGCAACATACACTTGTTGCCTACTACATCTGAAAACCTTTGTGCATAAATACATGTATGCATACTAATGCACATGAACACATACACATATGACTATAGATAATTTCTCACCTGAAAATACCTGCCCACTTCTTTAGCAGAGTTTCACTATATTGATCTCTGATTTCTAACAGCATGTCAAAAAGTTGATTTACAGGGAAACCATACACCTGAAACAAAATAAGAAAATCACTTCAGTTTCTAAGGAAGGAGGTTTTTTTTGTTTTGTTTTGTTTTGTTTTTTGTTTTTGGCAAAATGAGAGGGATAAGATACTGAAAAAAATTACATTCTTTGAATAGCAAATTAAATAAAACCATGATGGTAGAATCTTTCATTCACACCTAATATCTAGCATTTATCTCTTAAGAATTAAATATACCCAGTAAAATGTTTAAGCCAGTGAGAAAAAGATGAAAATTAAAATCTATATATAAAGGGCATAATATCGGCTAAGTCCTCCCTACAACCCCTCCTATAAGTCCTAATACCTATAGTAAGAGTTCACAGAAGGGAGAGAAAGTAAAAATGCTTCGAATCTCATCCACTTCTAATGCTATTCTGTTAGATATAATATGTGGTTCAAATCAACCATCATTATTCAAGATGGTAGTTAAAGAAACTGCAGACTAACTCAGGGGCCATATATGAATTAAAAACATTTTGAAAAACTAATATAGTCAGTGGTTCAATTAACTGATTTGATATGAGAGAAAAAAAGGAGGTGGAAACTACATATGAAAACATAATGGCTCAGGGTAAAGCTCAGGAAATGCTATGAAGAGATAAAAATACCTAGTTCCTAGGAAAATAATAAACTCAACTTAAAACTAAAAGGGAAGTTATCCAAGCTTATGTAGATTTTTTTCTTTGTTCATTTTTGTTGTTGCTGTTTTTCTTCTGTTTGTTTGTTTGTTTGTTTGAAGACGAAGTTTCACTCTGTCACCCAGGCTGGAGTGCAATGGCACTATCTCAGCTCACTGCAACCTCCGCCTCCCAAGTTCAAGAAATTCTGCTACCTCAGCCTCCCAAGTAGCTGGGATTACAGGTGCTTACCACCACACCTGGCTAATTTTTGCATTTTTACTAAAGATAGGGATCCACCATGTTGGCCAGGCTGGTCTCAAACTCCTAACCTCAAGTGCTCAGCCCACCTCAGCCACCCAAAGTGCTGAGATTACAGGCATGAGCTACCACGCCCAGCCAGAATTTTTTTTTTTTTTTTTTTTGAGACAGTGTCTCTATCACCCATGCAGGAGTGCAATGGCGAGATCATAGCTCACCACAGGCTTGAACTCCTAAGCTCAGGCAATCCTCTCACCTCCGCCTGGGACTACAGGAATGTGCTACCACTCCCTGCTGATTTTTTATGTTTTTAATTTGTATAGGTGGAGTCTCACTATATTTCTGAGGCTAGTCTTGAACTCCTGGACTCAAGCAATTCTCCTACCTCAGGCTTCCAAACAGTGAGGATTACAGGCAAAAGCCACCAGGCCCAGTCAAGAAAAAGGTTTAGAGCTGATGAAATATTAATCTAGATGAGCATATGTAAACAGAAGTCACATACCTGAAGTGTGTCAGCAAAAAGCACAATGAGATTCTTCAAATCTAACACAAGGTTTGGATCAGAGCAGTAGGACTAAAGTAAATAAATGAAAGACAAAGAAGGAAAAATATGTTAATAGTAAAATGCAATTAAATTTTTATTTATTTAATTGTTTAATGCTTTATCTGGCAAATTATTTACCTGGTAAATTCTTTCCCTAGAAATCATTCAACACTTTCCTGGTACAAGGTAACACCAGATTCAGTCAGGGAACAGCTGAACACAGCAAGTTCAATAACCATGATCTATATTTTCAACACTTAGGAATTTGAAAATGCACTTCTAAATAACTCTTTGGTTAAAGAAGAAAACCAAACTAACACATTTTAAAATGAACAACAATAAAAAACTTCATATCAAAAACTATGTTATGTGGCTAAAACCATTTTCAAAATAAGTTTATATCTATGTAAACATTATAAAACACAAAAGATGAAAATAAACAAGCTAAGCACTGAACTCATGAAACTACGGGGGAAAGCCAATGAACCATAAGTAAATGAGAGAATAAAATTAAATTAAAAACAGAAACTAATGAAATTAAAAATGATATGGAAGACTTGATTAAATGAAACAAAGACCAAGTTAAAAATAAAATCAATAAAATAAACAAATCTTAGACAAAACTGATTAAATAATACAGAGAAAATAACTCTAAACAACATAAGAAATAACACATTTAAAGCAGTTAATAGAGGGAAATGTATAGCACTAAATGCCCACAAGAGAAAGCAGGAAAGATCTAAAACTGACACCCTAACATCACAATTAAAAGAACTAGAGAAGCAAGAGCAAACACATTCAAAAGCGAGCAGAGGGCAAGAAATAACTAAGATCAGAACAGAACTGAAGGAGATAGGGACACAAAAAACCCTTCAAAAAAATCAATGAATCCAGGAGCTGGTTTTTTGAAAAGATCAACAAAATTGATAGACTGCTAGCAAGACTAATAAAGAAGAAAAGAGACAAGAATCAAATAGACACAATAAAAAATGATAAAGGGGATATCACCACAGATCCCACAGAAATACAAACTACCATCAGAGAATACTATACAGAGCTCTACGCAAATAAACTAGAAAATCTAGAAGAAATGGATAAATTCCTGGACACATACATCCTCCCAAGACTACACCAGGAAGAAGTTGAATCCCTGAATAGACCAATCACAGGCTCTGAAATTGAGGCAATAATTAATAGTCTACCAACCAACAAAAGTCCAGGACCAGAAAGATTAACAGCCGAATTCTACCAGAGGTACAAGGAGGAGATGGTACCATTCCTTCTGAAACTATTCGATTCAATAGAAAAAGAGGGAATCCTCCCTAACTCATTTTATGAGGCCTGCATCATGCTGATAACAAAGCTTGGCAGAAAAAAAAAAGAGAGAGAATTTTAAACCAATATCCCTGATGAACATTGATGCAAAAATCCTCAATGAAATACTGGCAAACTGAATCCAGCAGCACAGCAAAAAGCTTATCCACCATAATCAAGTCGGCTTCATCCCTGGGATGCAAGTCTGGTACAACATAAGCAAATCAATAAACGTAATCCAGCATATAAACAGAACCAAAGACAACAACCACGTGATTATCTCAATAGATGCAGAAAAGGCCTTTGACAAAATTCAGCAGCCCTTCATGCTAAAAACTCTCAATAAATTAGGTATTGATGGGATGTATCTCAAAACAATAAGAGCTATTTATGAGAGACCCACAGCCAATATCATACTGAATGGGCAAAAACTGGAAGCATTCCCTTTGAAATGGCCCAAGACAGGGATGCCCTCTCTCACCACTCCTGTTCAACATAGTGTTGGAAGTTCTGGTCAGGGCAATCAGGCAGGAGAAAGAAATAGAGGGTATTCAGTTAGGAAAAGAGGAAGTCAAATTGTCCCTGTTTGCAGATGACATGATTGTATATTTAGAAAACTCCATCGTCTCAGCCCAAAATCTCCTTAAGCTGATAAGAAACTTCAGCAAAGTCTCGGGATACAAAATCAATGTGCAAAAATCGCAAGCATTCTTATACCCCAATAACAGACAAACAGAGAGCCAAATCATGACTGAAATCGCATTCACAATTGCTTCAAAGAGAATAAAATACCTAGGAATCCAACTTACAAGGGATGTGAAGGACCTCTTCAAGGAGAACTACAAACCACTGCTCAACGAAATAAAAGAGGACACAAACAAATGGAAGAACATTCCATGCTCATGGATAGGAAGAATCAATATCCTGAAAATGCCCATACTGCCCAAGATAATTTACAGATTCAATGCCATCCCCATCAAGCTACCAATGAGTTTCTTCACAGAATTGGAAAAAACTACTTTAAAGTTCATATGGAACCAAAAAAGAGCCCACATTGCCAAGACAATCCTAAGCCAAAAGAACAAAGCTGGAGGCATCACGCTACCTGACTTCAAACTATACTACAAGGCTACAGTAACCAAAACAGCATGGTACTGGTACCAAAACAGAGATATAGACCAATGGAACAGAACAGAGCCCTCAGAAGAAACACCACACATCCAGAACCATCTGATCTTTGACAAACCTGAGAAAAACAAGCAATGGGGAAAGGATTCCCTATTTAATAAATGGTGCTGGGAAAACTGGCTAGTCATATGCAGAAAGCTGAAACTGGATCACTTCCTTACACCTTATAGAAAAATTAAATCAAGATGGATTAAAGACTTAAATGTTAGACCTAAAACCATAAAAACCCTACAAGACAACCTAGGAAATACCATTCAGGACATAGGCATGGGCAAGGACTTCATGTCTAAAACACCAAAAGCAATGGCGACAAAAGCCAAAATTGACAAATAGGGTCTAATCAAACTTAAGAGCTTCTACACAGCAAAAGAAACTACCATCAGAGTGAATGGGCAACCTACAGAATGGGAGAAAATTTTTGCAATTTCCGCATCTGACAAAGGGCTAATATCCAGAATCTACAAAGAACTCAATCAAATTTACAAGGAAAAAAAAAAAAAAAAACATCAAAAAGTGGGCAAAGGATATGAACAGACACTTCTCAAAAGAAGACATTTATGTAGCCAACAGACACATGAAAAAATGCTCATCATCACTGGCCATCAGAAAAATGCAAATCAAAACTACAATGAGATACCATCTCACACCAGTTAGAATGGTCATCATTAAAAAGTCAGGAAACAGGTGCTGGAGAGGATGTGGAGAAATAGGAACACTTTTACACTGTTGTTGGGACTGTAAACTAGTTCAACTATTGTGGAAAACAGTGTGGCGATTCCTCAAGGATCTAGAACTAGAAATATCATTTGACCCAACCATCCCATCACTGGGTATATACCCAAAGGATTATAAATCGTGCTACTATAAAGACACATGCACACGTATGTTTATTGCAGCACTATTCACAACAGCAAAGACTTGGAACCAACCCAAATGTCCATCAATGATAGGACTGGATTAAGAAAATGTGGCACATATACACCATGGAATAGTATGCAGCCATAAAAAAGGATGAGTTCATGTCCTTTGTAGGGACATGGATGAAGCTGGAAACCATCATTCTCATTAAACTATTACAAGGACAAAAAAAACCAAACACTGCATGTTCTCAGTCATAGGTGGGAATTGAACAATGAGACCACTTGGACATAGGAAGGGGAACATCACATACTGGGGCCTATTATGGGGTGGGGGGAGGGGGGAGGGATAGCATTAGGAGATATACCTAATGTAAATGACGAGTTAATGGGTGCAGCACACCTACATGGCACATGTATACATATGTAACAAACCTGCAAGTTGTGCACATGTACCCTAGAACTTAAAGTATAATAAAAAAATTAAATAAATAAAAATCAAAACCTTACCATAAAGAAAAAATATATAAGAAATACAAAAGAGACAATAAGTACAGAGGAAAATAAAAATTACAAATAATGTCCATGTATAACCTCATATCTACAAATCAGAAAAGTTAACTGACATGGAAAATAAACTCTGTGGGCAGGATACAAAGATGTGTATGTCATTTTTGTAAAAGTTCATTGATTTTGTTATTCAAATTCTTTAATTATAATTTTTGTTACTTGCTCTCTCATTGATCGCTCAAGTCCTGAAACAGGTGTTTTGAATTCTCCCGTAATTATGCAGCTTGTCCGTGTCTCTTCCCATTACTAGCAGTTTTTGTTTTATACATATTGATGCTTCCTTATAAATGGGCTATTACCTTTTCATTAGATAAAACTAGTATTAATACAAAATACCCCTCTCCTATCCCGTTTTAAGATCTTCAAATTCATTTCTATTTTCCTTGTAGAATATCACCACTTCTGCTTCCCCTTCTTTATTTTCAATCTTTTCAGCTAATCTTAATTTATGAATATCTCCTATAAACATAGTATAAAACTTTTTAATGCTTTGTCATTTCCTAGTGATATGGTTTGGATATTCATCCCCTCCAAATCTTACATTAAAATATGATCCCCAGTGTTGAAGGTGGCACCTAGTAGGAGGTGTTTGGATCTCTCATGAATAGCCTACTGCCCTCCCCTGAGGTAATGAGTTCATGTGGGAGCTAGTTGTTTAAGGAGCCTGGCAAACCCACCCCTTGCCCTTGCTCCCTGTCTCACAATGTGACACACTAACTCCCCTTTGCCTTTTACCATGACTCTAAGCTTCCTGAGGCCCTCACCGGAAGCAAATGCTGGCACTATACTTCATGTACAGCCTGCAGAACCTTGGGCAAAATAAACCTCTTTTCTTTACAAATTACCCAGTCTCAAGTATTACTTTTAGCAACACAAACGGATTGATAAACCTGGGATTACTGACATTTACAAACCTACTCAAGCCACTTTTCGGTACGCTTTTTTAAATTTCCATTAGTGTTTTTATTGGGTCAGCTCTTTTTAATTATCTTTTCGTGGTTAATAAATTATATCCTTTTTGCCCATTATTTACTGAAAGTAAAATTTGGAGTCTTCATTAAAACAACAACAACAACAACAACAAAAACCACTTTTTCCCCCCCACAGGGTTTCACTCTGTCACCCAGCCTGGAGTGCAGTGGCAGGATCACAGTTCACTGCAGCCTCGACCCCCTGGGTTCAAGCAATCCTCTCACCTCAGCACCCCCAAGTAGCTGGGGCTATAGGCACAAGCCACCACACCTGGTTAATTTTTTTTTGTTTTTTGTAGAGATGGGGTTTCATTATGTTGCCCATGCTGGTCTCAAACTACTGGGCTCAAGCAATCCACTTGCCTTGGCCTCCCAAAGTACTGAAATTACAGGTATGAGCCACCACACTTGGCCTAAAAAAACTTAAACATGATGTCTCTCCTTTTGTAGGAATTAATAGCATTAATTACAAATAATAATACATTATTTAGATTTATCTATGAATTGTACTAATTTTGGCATACATTTTATTTAATCCTATCTCATCTGATAATTTGCATTTTGTTTTTATTTTTTGAAGAATAAGAAGCTCTTAAAGATAGGATAGGTAAAGAGGCTGGGCGTGGTGGCTCACGCCTGTAATCCTGGCTCTTTGGAATGCCAAGGCTGGCGGATCACCTGAGGTCAGAAACTCCAGGCCAGCCTGGCCATTATGGAGAAACCTTATCCTCACTAAAACTACAAAACTTAGCTGGGCATGGTGGCATATGCCTGTGGTCCCAGCTACTCATGAGGCTGAGGCACGAGAATTGTTTGAACCCAGGAGGCAGAGGTTGCAGTGAGCAGAGATTGCACCACTGCACCCCACCCCAGGCAACAAAGCAAGATTATATATCAAAAATAAAAATAAATATAAATATAGGATGGGTAAAGAGTAAACTTTGAATCCTCACGTTTAAAAATGCTTTTATTTTGCCCTCTCACTAAAATATAAAATTTCCAATATAAAAAAATTGTCTCCTGTCATTTACCCTGTTTGACACTCAACGTATCCTTCCAACTTTAAGAATCTGCTCTTTTCACTACACTGGAATTTCCCCTTCTTTTATTTTATTACTACAGTACCCTCTTTCGTCACTGTCTTTCCTTTCTAAATCTCTATTAAATACAACCAAAAGTCTACACCAGCTATCCTTGTTTCTTAACTTTCCCTTCCTATTTCTGTGTCTTTGCTCTCTGTATTTTGGGGTATGCATTTGACTTTATCTTCTTAATCAGCATAATATGTGGTCTTATCCATTTAATCTCTGAATATCTCAATTCTTATCATCATAAACTTCTAAGAGGCCAATTTTTATTTTGGATTCATACCATCCTTTGGCTTGCTTCCATCATTTCTGCCCTGTTATAATATCTTGGATATCTTAAGGAATCTCTCACTTGCTCTTGGCTTTTGTACTAGTTTGAAATATTATGTAATAATTGTAGTGTGCTACAATTGTTATAACTGATGAGCCAATACCAACACAATATTACTAAACAAAACTCAAGAGTTTACATTAGGGTTTACTCTGTGTTATATATTCTATGGGATTTCACATACATAAATATGTTCCACCATTATATTATCATTGAGAACTGTTTTGCTGTCCCCCAAGTACCCTGTGCTCTGCCTATTCATCCCATCCCTCCCTCTCCCAACTCCCAGGCAACAGGGATAGTTTTCTTTTCTCCATAGTTTTGCCTTTTCCAGAATGTCATACAGTTGGGATCATATAGAATGTAGCCTTTTCAGATTGGCTTCTTTCATTTAGCAATATGCATTTAAGGTTCCTCTGTGTCTTTTCATGGATTGATAGCTCATTTCTTTATATCACTGAATAATATTCCATTATATGAATGTACCACAGTTTGTTCCTCCATTCACCCACTGACAAACATGGTTGCTTCCATGTTTTGGCAGTTATAAACAAGCTGCTATACACATCTGTGTGAAGGTTTTAGTGTGGAAATAAGTTTTCAATTTATTTGGAAAAACTCCTAGGCATACACCTGCTAGATTATATAGTAAGATGATGTTTAGTTTTGTAAAACACTGTCAAACTGTCCTCAAAGCTGGCTGTACCGTTTCCATTCCCACTAGCAATGAATGAGAATTCCTGATGCTGCACATTCTCTCAGGCATTTGGTGTTGTTAGTGTTCCGGATTTCCTTGATGACACAGGATGATGAGTATGTTTCTTTTTTTTTTTTTTTTTTTTTTTTTTTGAGACAGGGTCTCACTCTGTCTCCCAGTTTGGAGTGCAGTGGAATGACCATGGCTCACTACAGCCTCAGGTTCCTGGGATCAAGAGATCCTCCCACTTCACGCTCCTGAGTAGCTGGGACCACAGGCACATGCCACCATGTCTGGTTAATTTTTTAATTTTTTTGTGGACGGTATCTCACTACGTTGCCCAGACTAGTTTCAAACTCCTGGGATCAAGTGATCTTCCTGCTTTGGCCTCCCAAAGTGCTGGCGTTACAGGCATGAGCCACCATGCCTGGCCTTGTTTTCTTGTTTAGGAGTTCATTGTACATTTTGAACACCAGTCCTTCATCAGATATGTGATCTGCAAAGATTTCTCTCAGTCTGTAGCTAGCCTTTTCATTCTCCTCTATTGTCCTTAATTTGTATCCACCTAAATACCGAGACTTAATCAATATTTTCTCTCTCAACATTATGAGTGGAAATAAGCCATATGTATAATTTTCTTTCTCGCTTCTTTCATTTAACATTATATTTGTGAAATTCATGAATGCTATTGTATATAGCTATACTTTGGTTATTTTCAGGCTCTATAGTATCCAATGTTTGAGTTTAACCCAGATTATCTATTTTACTACTGATGGACATTTAAGTCATTTCTCATTTTAAAATCCAACAATGCTGGAAAGATATTCTTGCATTTTTATTATGGTGTATTATGGCAAATTACTGAAGAGAATATAGTTAGAAAAAAGTTGATCCATGGGGATCTTTAAGTTTATAAGATATTACACTTTTGCAAAGTGTCTTATCAATTTAAACTTACTCCCTTAGTAGTGTATCGGAGTTTCTATTGCTCCAAATCTTTATCAACATTAGTACTGTTAATTCTTGAATAATGTTACCTCATTTGGTTCTAATTTGCATGTTTTCCCAGCCAGGTGGATTTCTTCTTTCATAAAATGTTTGTCCTTTGTTCATTTTTTCTTATTTGAGATGTCTGTCTTTATTGTAATGATTTGGTAGGAATTCTTCATATATTCTATATTAGTTTGTGTTGGTATATACAAATACCATTTTTCACTATGTGGCATATTTTTCTACTAGATTTTGTGAGGTTTTATTCTTATAATTTTAATGTAGTTTGATGTTTTGTGTCTGAATCTTTTCCTTTATGGATAGTGCTTTTAGTTTTCAGTTAAGAACTCCTTCCATATCCTGAATCATAAAGATAATTTATCATATTATCTTCTAAAAGATGAATGGTTTTGGCTTTCACATTTTCGTATTTTATCCACCTGAAATTCAATCTTTGGTGTATATTTTCCTTCATCATGACAGTCAGCTGTCCCACTGCTATTCATTTAAGTCTGTCTTCTATCCACAGACCTTCTATGCCACCTAATACATATCCCAAGGATCCATATACATGTGACACTGTTTGAAGGTCCATTATCTATCCAATGACAATATCAGAGGATCTTAATATGATTTTTCAATTGTCTTGGTATACAAATACATTATTCTCAGTCTTAAGGAATCTCTCACTTGCTCTTGGCTTTTGTACTAGTTTGAAATATTATAATTAGGTTGTAAGACAGCCATCTTCCCTATAATAAAACTATTGAAATTTGATTGACACTAAATTAAATCTATAGGTCAATTTTGAAAGTGCTGATATCTTTATAATAATAACTCTTCCAATCAATGAACATGGTATAGCTCTCAATTCTACTTAGGTCTTCTTTAACCTATTTTAATTTCTGAATGACATTTTAGAATTTCTCGACAGGGGTCTTGACTATCTTTAATACATTTTGGAGGACTGCCTTTATTATTTTAAGGAAATTCTCTCCAGTTTCTAATTTACTAAGAAATTTTACCATAAGTTTATTGTGTGTTTTATTAATTGCTTTTCTGTATCTACTGAAATGACTATATATTTTTTGTTTTTTAATCTACAATTATGTGCATTATATTAACAGACTTTGTAACATTGAACTAAGCTAGCATTTGCTACTAGAAACTCAACCAAATATATTGTTTGTTGTAAATGGCTGGATTCTGTTTTTTAATATTTTAAGATTCCTGATTTATATTTATAAATAAGTCTGATCTATATTTATGCATTTACAAGGTCTTATACTACTCTCATCTGGTTTCATTATCAAGATCATATATGCATTATAAAGGGAGTTGGTACAGAAGAAGCAGGGTTGAGAAAAGAAAAAAAATAACGCAAAAAAATTAAGATGAATTGGCATTTCCTCATGTCTATTCTCCGAGTATTTATGTAAGAACAAAATTGAAGATAAAACTGCCTAGATAGGAGATTTCTTTGATGGAAGAATTTTGACTGTTTTTTCTTCTACTTCTGGTTCACCCTTATCCTGAAAGGAATAGCCCTTTCCAGCTTAATGGGGGAAGGGCAGCGCATTAGACTCTCCATCTTGAATAGGCCCAAGAGGCTGTGCAAATCCAAGTTTGAGTTATGAACTCTGGACTAAGAAGTAACTTCAGGAAAAAGGCAGCTTGAGTATTTAACCTATCTATCTACTCATTTCCCTTTGATTTAGCTGAGCAATTCCTTACTATCCTTACTAAATACTTTAAGACTTAAATGAATATCTTATATGTTATATATAAAATGCAGCATTTCCAATTGTTTCCAGCTGACGGATTGGTACTAATAACCTAGTCTTCTACATCCCTAAAATCATAAATATTACTTTGTAAATTTTTCTTCTAGCCCGTAATTTGTATTTGCTAAAGAACGGCTATTCTACTTGTTTATTGTGGTCTTCCATGTGATATAATTGGTTTTCTTCAAATATTTTATGACTCTTGGCTGTTTGTTTATATTTTGGGCTGAAGGACTAGGTTGATTAGTATAGTTGAATCTTAAAAATACTTTTTTCAGTATTATCATATTATCATTAACAATCATATTAGCAGATCTTTTAATATTGAACTATTCCTGAAATGAACTCTCCTTTATACTAGGCATATTAAATCTTTTAATATATTGCTAAATTTACTAAGTGAAGTAGATTATGCAAGATCTTATGTTTTGAAATCAGCACTGAGAATGCTGCACATATTAATACATGAAATATCGAATCTTTCAAAATGTTTCAATTTACACTAATAATTTAATCAGAAAAAGTAAAGAGTCATTTTAAATAGCCATATATAATGCTAGAAAATATAGAAACATTTGATAAAGAATGTAGTCACATAGACACAGTGTTTTTGAGATTCAATTTGATGTTTGGGTTGTTCTTATTTTGTTTGCTGGGTGCTACTAATAAATAGTGTTATGAAATACAGTCAGCATTTGTGGCACCAACACTCTGTCTCGCTAGCACAAGTAGATGGATACTACAGTCACTTAAAAAAATTGTTTTAATGTTAAATTATCTTCTGTCATTTACTCCTCACTATTATTCCTCAAACATGTTGAGATAAGAGCCCTTGCACTACTGTTCTTTAGGACTAAAATGATCATTTAATTGGTCTTCTTTGCATAAATGGTGACTCATTGATATTCTAATCTCAGAATGCCACTTCAAAAAGCAAACACCCTGTTTCCTAATCTGTCATGTTATTTTCACTGTCTGCATTGCATGATCACTGTCTGACATTCTTGTTACAATGTTTATTGGATATCTCTTCCAATCAAAATATAACTCTGAGAGCAAAGACTATCTATCTTGTTCATTGTCACATTCCCACTGCCAAAGCATAATCAATCTTTAAGAATTGAAGGGGGAAGGAAGGAAGGAAGGAAGGAAGGAAGGAAGGAAGGAAGGAAGGAAGGAAGGAAGGAAGGAAGGAAGGAAGGAAGGAAGGAAGAAAGGGAGGGAGGGAGGGAGGGAGGGAGGGAAGGAAGGGAATTCATAGCCAGCATTCTCCACCTCAAATAAAGTGGATTATCACCAAAAATATATGCCGCATTAAAATGTATCAATACATCATGGGAACATAAAATTGGGCCACTTAATATGTTATAAACATTTTTTTTCAAAAGGTAAGAGTAGAACTGCGAACTCCAAATCAGTGTTTATAATATTAATAGGCACTATAGCAGGCAAAATGGTATAGTGGCTAAGAACGTGGGCTCTAGAGTCAGACCATCTGGGTTTCAATCCGACTTCTACTTCTTACTGTATGGCACTAGGCTGGTTACCTAACCTCTCTGAGGTTCAATTTCCCAGACTATAAGGTAAATATAATAATAATAATAATAATACCTACCTTTCTAGGGTTTAGTGAGGATGAAATAAGAGAGTATATATGAAGTAAACAGAACAACATCTGACACATAGAGAGAATAATCAATAGACGTTAGCTGCTATTTTCTTATTGCAAAGGGCTTCTATAAAAGTGAGTTCAGTGGTAGAAAATGTGATAATTTGAAGGAGCTACTTCTATGTCTTTGAAGGACATATATAATTCCAAGTGAGTGACTCCAAAGACACACATATGTTGATTTTAAAGCGGTAAAACACTGAATAGTATATAGATAATCAGCTCTAAATAACAAGTTCCCTTGGATTTCTTACATACCGAGTGGGTACGGAGTGCTGCGATGGTTTTTGAAAGTGCCATTTCCCACAGTTCATCAATGTAGGCTCTATTTACTAAGCCCTGGGTTGTATGTAAAATGTGATCTTCAACCACAAAAAAGCTAAGATTGAGGAAAAAAGAAAGCACAGCTGTCAGAAATTACAATTTTATTACTCTCTCTGGGGTTTGACAAGCATTAAGAGATACCATCAAAGGCAAAGTTAGTGGTCATTTCTTTCTTGAAGAAAGTTATTCAGTATCATAAATGAAATCAGGCTACTTGGATTAAAAATTATGTCTGTGATCATGATATCTTCATAACCACTCCTAGAGAGATTAGAGTTACATTTCTATTAAATTTCTATTAAATGTTAACAATGATATCCAGTAGTTTAAAAGGGAGGAAAATGTGTAGAGGTAATGGAGGCAAATTTTGTTTTATTAAGAAAATACCCAGCCATCAATACATTTCAAAAAAACAAATTTTAAAGAGATCACAAAAGCTAATATATACATCATATATATTATGTATTCTTTATATATATCTTTTAAGAATCCAATGCACAAAATATCAAAATAATTCCCTTCATGTGGAGTCTGTCATCAAAGTGCTGAAAAGGCATTGTATAAAGGTTTCAAAAATGCGAAGTTATGTTTGAACAATCTTGTTGTGGCTTTTTGTTATTATGCATTTAAAATGTAGCTTTCATTGTCTTGCCTAAATGTTCATATTAATGAAAAAAAGTATTAGGGAATTTTTATGATATATTTTAATAACTAATTACATTGAAACAATTTAAATCTGAAAAAAAATAAACCTGATGAAGAATCCAAGTTATTTCCTTTTCTTTTAACTGCAAAGTCATTATTTTGCAATTAGAACAAGATGCCTGTATTGGGATGTTTATTTGGGAAATGCAATTCCGTACCACTATATATATTCTAGAAGAGGGTGGCAAACTATATAGCCTATGGGATAAACCTAGCCCACTGCCTGTTTTTATAAAGATTGTTTTATTGGTACATAGCCATGCTTATCATTTATGTATCGTCTACAGCTACTTTTGCACTGTAACAACAGAGCTAATCAGTTGTGACAGAGATCATATGGCCTACTAAGCCTAAAATATTTTACTATCTGGCCGTTTTGGGAAAAGTTTGCCAACTTTTGCTGATTATTTGGTTCCATCTACCAAAAACAAAGAAACAAAACATCAAGTGTAATAAGATTACAATTCAATGTTTTTCTCACTTTATCCACAAAAATGCCCTCCAGCAACATAATGTTGAAACCAGCAGGATATTCCTTTTAAATCATTAGAAAATCAAAAACAAATCTTGTCTTAAGGATTAAAAAAAGAAAATGAAAAGAATTTACTGAGGAAAACCTCATTTATTTTTCCAACACTCACAAATCTATGTATGGAAAGAGTATAAATTTCAATAAATAAATATATATATACATATATATATATATACCTACCCTACAATTTGATTAAAATACTTCCTGTAGCCATCTAAAGTTTCATGCTGCAACAAAGCAAAGAAGAAGAAGTTACTGTTTGTGTTTTGTTACATTAAGACTAAGTTAAAATCAGTCACTTAATCTCTTAAGGCTCAGCTCCCTAGATGATATCTGATAAGGTAAAAATAATAATATTATCTACCAATGAAGAGGAAATACAACAGCACACATCCAGTACTTAGAACAGTGCCTGACACACAGCAATCAATGAATAATGTTTTCTTACTGCAAGTCACATCCACCAAAAGTGGTCTCAGAATGACAGTGTATACACACACACACACACACACACACACAAGCATCAAAAGACATCAAGGAGGAAAAGTAAAAATGTGAGAAAAGTGAAGATGGTAATCCTACCATGTTAGATGGAGGTTGAAGTACCAAACGAGCCTGTTTTCGCCTCTGTTTTCGGTAGTAATTCTCAAATGTTTCCCGGGCACCCTGTAAAATAAAGAAAAGAAAATGGGTTGACACAATTTGACCAATTACTCTTATATTTCAAGGGAAAAGACAAGGTCCCAGGTCTGGAATTTGAGGTAGTATCACATTTCTCAAAATCTGCTATTTTAACATTGATGATAACAATAGAAAATAAAAATAACTATTACCATTTATTGAACCTGACTTACAAACCTGTAAGGGTGTATACAAAATATCCTTACAAGGAAACTACCAGAACTTAACCACCAGCACACCAAAGCTGGTTTCTGAATCTACTGTCTCAAATTCACAAGAATGAAGGGAAACCAACCTTTCCATAAGTTATGATAACAGGTAAGAAAAATTTTCCTTAAAAAAGCCACAGAACATTCCAGAAGAAAAATGTCCAGAATAAAAACCAGCTTTCAAATGAATCCTGAACAAAGAGGCAATGGGAAGCAGGAAAAAAAGCAGGAATTGAGAACAATAAATTAGTATTCCCCCTTAGGGTATAATCTAGCACAGGATTAAACCCGAAAAACAAAAAACAAAAGCATGAAGATTCTTGGTGCACAGTTCCCACTTTTAATTTAGGGTTTCTGGGCTTAAAATGAGAAGTGCTCTACAGAATAATATCTGACTTATGAGTTGCGTACTGGGTCTCCCCAAATTCATGTCCTTCATGGAACTTCAGAATGTAACTGTATTTGGAAATAGGGCCATTGTAGATGTAATTAGTTAAATTAAGATGTGATCCTATCAGTGGAGGGTGGGACTTTAATAGAGTATGTCTGGTGTCCTGAAAAGCCGAAAAGAATAGATACAGAGACACATGGGGAGAACACCATGCGATGACAGAGGCAGAGAATAGAGTGATGCAGCTGCAAGCCAGGGAACATCAGAGATTGTTGATCACCAGCAGGCGCTAGAAAAACACAACAAAAGATTCTACCCAGTCTCAGAGAGAAAATGGTCCTTCCGATGCCTTGATTTTGGAATTCTAGCCTCCAAAACTGGGATAGAACACATTTCTGTTGTTTTAAACCACTCAGTTTATGGGGCCTTGTGACAGCAGCTCTAGGAAACTAATACAAACTCAGCGTGTTTAGATTATCACACCCCACTTATTACTGAATTCTTCTTTTTTTTTTTTTTTTGAGACAGAATCTCACTCTGTCACCAGGCTGGAGTGCAATGGCACAATCTTGGCTCACTGCAACCTCCGCCTCCTGGGTTCAAGAGATTCTCCTGCCTCAGCCTCCTGAGTAGCTGGGACTACAGGTGTGCGCCACCACGCCCAGCTAATTTTTGTATTTTTAGGAGAAACAGGATTTCCTCATGTTGGGCAGGATGGTCTCGATCTGTTGACCTTGTGATCTGCCCACCCCAGCCTCCCAAAGTGCTGGGATTACAGGCGTGAGCCACCACGCCCAGCCCTGAATTCTATTCTTAATCCAAAGCTTTTCTAAATAAATAAGAGTAAAAATGGAAAGAGAGAATACCAGTGGTAAAGAAAACTGACTTTGAAACCAGAGACTATTACATTTGAATAGTGACTCTGCCCCTTACTAGCTGTACAACTGCTATAAATAGCTGTATAACTTCCTACCACTATTTTAAGTTCCACTATTTAACTTTCACTAATAGGTGTGCCACGGTTTTCTCATTTGTAGAGATGCCAACATCATACGGTTGTAATGAGGATTTAGAGGAGTTATAAAGCTTTTAGAACAGTATCTCATGCAAGTGCTTATTTTAAAAATAAATAAGACAAAATCCATGATTAAAGTAAAAGCCCTGCCCACCTAAAAAAAAGTATAAATGCCATGCAATACCTAGTTTAGTTTTCCTCTGCCTTCCTGAAAAATTGAAGAACTTTATTCAAGATGATTTATTTGTTACATTCCCAAACTGGTCCTAAAAAATTGGGAAAGTTGACTTAAGGTACTAAGTCATGTAAAGACACTAGTGTAGCTCAGGGGTTGGCAAACATTTTCTGTAAAGGGCAGGATAGTAAATATATGAGGGCTTGGTGGACAACTACTCAATTCTGCTGCTGTAGTGCAAAAACAGCCATAAACAAGACATAAACAAGTATGGCAGTGTTCCAATAAAGCCTTGTTTATGGAAACAAATTATAATTTTGCACAGTTTTCACCTGTCATGAAATATTCCTTGTCTTTTGATTTTAAAAATGTAAAAACCATTTTTAGTTCACAGGCCATTCAGAAACAGGCAACACGCTGGATTTGGTTCATGGATGGTATGTTGAACCCTGGTGTAGCCTAAAAACAACAGTTTTAAAGTTCTAAAGTGATTATAACTGTACACCCGAATTTTTCCTTCCTATAAAATGAAATCGAACATTAGAACAGCTATGCAAGGCTTTTTTCATCCATACGTTAATGAGGCGGCAAATGATTCCATTTGAGAAATAAGAGGAAACTGCTAGTTGGTTTGTTAAAGTTATTCTCAACTTGTCACCATTTCACAGCATAGTAGTATTATTAAATCTTAATTACGTTCTGTACACACTTAAGGGCTTTTTATTTTAAGGTGACCCACCCTAAAGGACCTTTATTATTATAGTGTGACCTTACATATTCAACATGCTTTGGAGCCAAGACACACTTACTAGAGAATTTAGAGAAAGCATTCTCTCTAATTATACCATACTACACTAATTTAATTTTTTGTTATACATGATAGAAAATACATAAGATGAAATTCTATATAAAAACCAAATCATGAACTTCTACTTAATTCTAAATTGGGTATAGTTTTGTCTTTCAAGTATTCCTTCAATAGAATAAAAACAAAAGAAAAGACCAATTTATCTAACAGGTCTGGCTTCCCATTTACAAAAATGAGCTGGAGTTTCCTTAGTGGCTGCTAAATTCACCTTTCGTTATTCTATTCCCTCTGCCAATTTTGTCAACTCAATACTTAAAGGTGGAATTTGAGATGTAGATGTTTGACCAGTCCAGTTGAGTAATTGGTGAAGTGCCTGTCTATTCACAGAGAGGTCACTAGATGAACTACAGAGGTTTCACTTAAGCTCCAAGCTCTTTCAATCATTAACATTTTTTTTAAAAGCTGCTGAAGACATAAGTAAATAGATATAAAACAATAAGCAGGCAAGTAAAACTTGGATTTTTTCCTACTTTATGTCATTACTATTATACTGCTCCAAAAGTTTTGTGTTAATACACACAATCTCACCAAAAACCAAGTCACTTAATATATACTAAGTGGTTACCATGTGATTGGCACACTGAGAACAGTACCTGTACTTACTGAATTTATAGACTACTATGGAAGACTGACAAACAAGCAATTATATTCAAATGAACTACAAAATCCTATGGATTAAAGTAGGATGTGTGTGTGTGTGCGTGTGTGTGTGTGTGGTGGGTGGGGAAAGTGTCAAAGAAAGCTTCTTTAAAAAATGACGTTTATGCTTCTAATTGACAAATGAGTCAGAAGAATAAGCCAGAAAGAGAGAAAGGGAAAAAAATGTTCCTGGAGGAGACAAAGAGGCTGAATGGAAAAAAAAGCATCACATATCCTAAGAATCCGAAAGAAGTTCTCCATGGCTGGAACTTGAGGTGTAAGGTATAGGGCTGACAAGAGATGAGGCAGGAAAGCTTCATAGATTATGTTAAGGTATTTGTACTCTAGCGACCATAAGAATTTTAGATATTTTGGAAGTTGTATTGCAGAGAGTACAATAAAGAAAAGGAAAAATTAAAATTGAAAAGATCAGTCTCTGAGGTGTATTTAGGAGGAACTTAATTGGATATGGGTGATAAAGAATAGGAAGGAAAGAAGGTTGACAGAAAGTTTCTAACCTGGGTAACTTGTTTGATGGTGTTTTCATTTGTGAGAGAGGGAACATAAGTAGACAGAATAAACAGTAGATCATTATTCACAGATTCTGTATTTGCAAATTTGCCTACATGCTAAAATTTATTTGTAAACCTAAAAGCAATACTCATAGTTCTTTCATAGTCATTCAACAGACATGTGCAGAGGGGCGAAAAATTTGAGTTGCCTAATGCACATGTTTCTACCTAAGGTTTAAACAAGGCAATGCTCTGCCTTCTTATTTTAGTTTTCATATTGCAAACGGATATCATTTTCATAGTCTATCCAGTGCCACATTTTTTGCATTTCTGCATTTTTGGTTGATGATTTTGCTGTTTAAAATGGCCCCCAACAATAGTACTTATGTGCTGTCTAGTGTTCCTAAGCTCAAGAAAACTGTGATGTGCCTTACAGAGAAAACCCACATGGTAGATAAACTCTCAGGCATGAGTATAGTGCTGTTGGCTATGAGTTCAATGTTAACGAATCAACAAGATATATTAAATAACATGTCCTTAAACAGAAACACTCATAAATCAAGGTTATGCATTCATTGGTTGATGAAAATGTGACCAGAAGCTCACAGGAAACTAAACCTGTATTTCTCCTAAAAACAATGGCTCAGTATTCACTCACTCAGTGTTTCCAGTGACTTTATAGAACATAACTACCATGAATAATGAGAATTGACTATATTTGGGACGATTAATAATGATGACTTCTGTACTGGGCATATTTAATTGATGACTTCCAAGTGCCAAGTATTCGGGAACTGGCATATTTGGATCTATAGCTCAAGAGAATCATAATTATTGGCAGAGAGATAGTAGTCAAGGCCCTTAGAGAAAGGGCTCTAAGAAATGCTTGTAGAATTAAAGCACGAAAGAACCTAGCAAAAAAGTCCAAAGGACATGAGCCATGAGGAAATGTATAGCTCTTTCTGATAACTCAAATATAACTTTGAACATCAACTACCTAGAAAAGACTTTTCTACTACTTGATTTAAAATGGAAAGTTTTCCCTAACACATAACCCTTTTAATTCTTTGGTTAGTACATATTTCCATCTGATACTGTTTACTGTCTGTCTCCTCTTGTTAGGATGCAAGCTCCATGAGAAAAAGTCTCAGTTTATCTTATTTATTGTTGTATTCCCAGCTCCTACAACAATGCCAGATGCATAACTGGTATGCAATTTTCAATAAATGATTAAAAGTGTGAATAAATTATTAATCTATAATTTCTTAAAACCCTTTACTTTTATATTTGCCCTTCATCTCCTTCTGCAATAATCATTTACTTGTAAGTATTCCTATTCATCTCCTCATGTAATTTTTCGATCTCCATTTATTCTTTTAAAGTTTTTTGTTCATTTCATAGAGACAATTCTTTTTAAGAATTTTCTTTTGATTCCTATAGAAAATCACTTTTAGTGTCATGTTTCCTCTGGATTTTTAGGATGATGTTCTTTAACCCTTTCTAGTCAATATATTTTCTCAGACATCATTTTGTTTTGTTGTGTTTTGTTTTCCCATTTACTCTATTTTGAATGAGAGGAGCTTTCAGGTTTGGTTTGTGGTTTGCATTTGGCCCATTCACCATTTATCTGGCTATAGATCTAACATCATTATGGAAGTGGTAACTCATAGGTTGATGTGCCCAGGTCCAAAGACATGCCAAAGGCAATCTACAAATTGATTTTAGCGTCCACCAAGCAACTGGCCTATAAAATATGAGCAAATATTCTCCTACCACGCAGTTCCCAGTGTTTAATAATCTGAATTTCTTAAACTGAATAAAAACCAGAGTAATACAGGATCTTCATATATGTGCTCTTGTATGGCACTATTATTTTGAATATTCTCCAGCACAGGATGAACTGTACAGTCATCCCCAATTCCCCAATTCCCCTTATCCCACACTCTGAGAGCCTTAAAATGGGAAATCCGCGCACCACAAGGGTTTCCAACTGCTATGGTCTGAATGTGTCCCCCAAAATTAACATGTTGAAACTTAACCACCAACATAGTAATAAGAGATGCGGCCTTTAAGAGGTGATTAAGTGACGAGGGTAGGGCCCTCATGAATGGAATTGGGCCCCTATAAAAGAGTTTGAGGGAGTGGGTTTGCACCCGCCCATCTCTTCTGCCATGTGGGCGGAAGAGTTCCTCCCCTCCATTCCCTCCCTCTGGAGGATAAGGCAGTAAGTTGTCATCTGGAAGTAAACAGCAGCCTTCACCAGACAAAAGAACCTGTTATTGCCTTGATCTTGGGCTTCTCAGCCTCCAGAACCCTAAGAAATAAGTCTCTATCGTTTATAAATTACCCAGTCTGTGGAATTTTGTTATAGGAGCACAAATGGACTAAGACGCTGGCTAATGTACTTATACATTCAGGATCCTATTTTCAAGCTAGAAGACATACAGTGGGAAAGGTATAAAATGTTTTCTGACCTACAATTTTCTCTGTTTATAACAGCAAATCACATCACCTAACAGCTAGATTTCTCAATCCATTCAATTGGCCCAACAGAGAAAATTTTACTTAAATTCAGAGAAAATGTTAATCATCAGCCTTACCTATGAATGGTGTAACTTTTCAGATTTTTATGCATCTAAAGTATTTTGGTAAGAGTTAAGAAAGACAGACATAGAAGACAAACAAGGCTTTGTTTAACTTTTTTTTTTTTTTTTTTTTTTTTTAGATGGAGTCTCGCTCTGTCACCCAGGCTGGAGTGCAGTGGTGGGATCTCGGCTCACTGCAATCTCCGCCTCCCGGGTTCAAGTGATTCTCCTGCCTCATCCTCCCAAGTAGCTGGGACTACAGGTGCATGCCACCACACCCGGCTAACTTTTTGTATTTTCAGTAGAGACGGGGTTTCACCATGTTAGCCAGGATGGTCTCAATCTCGTGACCTTGTGATCCACCTGCCTCGGCCTCCCAAAGTGCTGGGATTACAGGCGTAAGCCACTGCGTCCAGCCAGTTTAATGTTTTTTATATTGAATACATATATACCATCTGAAATTTAACCTAAAGACTGTAATATTATAAAGAAATCTCCACAACAATTTTTTTTATCATTTAGTTAAAAAGAAACAATATAAGAAGGGCTAAATAATCACAGCACATATCCTGTATTTACTTAATGGCCAAACAAGAGGAAAAAAATATTCTCCAAGCCCTGTTAAGCTCTTCTTCAATTCACTGGGTACTTGATTTACTAAATTCATATTTCATTTAAATATTTAATATTATATCACACCCTATGTACTACCTGGGGAAGGGCGCAAATGGTCAAATGCTCCAAAAGCCATTGCTATTCCCAAAGTCTAATAATTAATCCTAGCACTGGGTTTTATCAAAAATAACATACTTCTCAGGCAACGTTGGAAACAGTTTCCTTTTTTTAACCTTTTGTTTATAGCTGTGTTTTCTACATTGTTTATCTCTTTTTAAGTTATTATTAATTACAAAAGTAAAATATGTGACTTGTAGAAAAATTAGATAACACAAATTGGGCAAGGAGAAAAAATGAAAGCCATTCATGATCTCCTAATGCTTACTTTTTGATGTACTCCTTATTCAATACATTTTCTCAGATCTCATTTTGTTTTCTATTGTTTTGTTTTCCCAACTCTATTTTAAGCAAGACGACCTCTTTCTAGATCATACTTTCTTTCAGGCTTTGTTTGCGGTTTGCATTTAGCCCATTCACTAAGATCTAATATCCTTACAGATTTTGCCCTATTCTAAATAGATAGATATTTCACATATAATGAACATATACACACATATAAATAGGGTCATATTGTATATACTCTTTTCATTGAACTTTGCATACAAAAATCTTTTCTCCAGCAACATAATTTAGCATGATCCACTTTTACTCCACAACAGTGTTCCAGCTCCTTTTCTTCAAACACATGCTACAAACTGTCACCATACAAATGCTGGAACTAACATGGGCTCTGAATAAATGTTTAAAAATAAAAATAAAAAACAAGTGACAACCTTGAATTCTTCTCCATGTGTCCAGACACTCGTCTGGATAAAAACATAGGAAACAAAAACAATATTGCCACTCAGTATGGGCAAATGAATAAGGCTTTTTGTTTTTGCATATTAAAGTAGTAAAATTTACTACTAATAAAACTCAAAGCTGAATTTTAGCTGCTGTAGGTTACAAATGTACACCAGTAATCAAGTAAGTCAGAATCACATGAACCCATTCTTGGGAGAGAAAGAGACGGCAAGATGAAACACCTTGCCAAGGGATTTCCTTTTCTTCATGAAATGTGACAATGTTCATCGTATACACAGACATTCAGAACATTCAGAACATTTCAAACCATTATTGAGCTCCATGCCTCTAACATTAGTGGCATCTTACATCCTTATTTTTGCAGGGAAAAAAAACTTATACTGAGAAATACTACTTCATATGGGCAATATGTCTACACAGCAGGCAGAAAGGGACAGACCTTATATTCTCTTCATTAAGATTTACTATGCCATTATCTGGCTAAACAGCTCTTTATCTACTGGGTCTTTCCTGGTAGATACTGGTATGGGGTCTATTGGAGAATGGGCTGAGTTCTTCACATCTGTCACAATAATAGAAAATTAACTCTTGGATTGAGAAGCAACTAAGGACAACCACACAAAGAACAAGGGAAGGGAAAGGAAGAAGAGAAGCACACACCATTGTTCTTCCGCCTCTGCCTACAGGAAGCAATATTTCCACTAGGTCTTGGGGAAAGCCTGTAATTTCACCACCCTGACTGCAGCTGGAACTCCCTTTTAACTGTCACGGCATCCAAGTGAAGACAGGTTTATACAGAGTTTAAAAAAAAAAAAACAAAACTGAAAGGACCATTTTAATTTGCTTCCATGTGAAAAGGGGAGTACTTTTCATAGAGCCCCATAATGAGGTTCAGCGGGATATTACACTTCACCATATGGCTAATTTGCACAGCAGGCTCAAAGCAGGATTTTCTTTCATTAGAACTGCCCTAAAGATCAGACTACAAAAATATGTGAAAAGAACAAACCCAAGATGCCCCCTATTGCTTAAATCTAGAAACACTGAATTCCCAGATGTAATAGCCAATTCACAGTGTTCCCATGGCAAGGTCATTCCAGAGTCATGATGGTATGTGTCACAGCTCCATTTATATGTATTAGGGCTTTTAAAAATGTCTAAACCACAAGTTTACCTATGTAATAAACCTGCATGTGTACCCCACACCTGAAAATAAAAATTAAAAAAAACTTAACTGTATGTTTTTAAATTACTTAAAAAGTGTAACTGGATTGTTTGCAACTCGATGAATAAATGCTTGAAAGAATGGATACCCCATTATTCATAATGTGCTTACTTCACATGGCACACCTGTATCAAAACATCTCCTGTACCCCATAAATATATACACCTAGTATATACCCACAAAAGTTAAAAAGAAAAACGTCTAAACTTCAAGAGCCACAACATTGTCAAAACACCTCACAAAAAAACTGTATATGGAGAAAGGATACTTGCTTTGATAGATAATTTATCATTAAAAATATCATTACTTCCAAAGGCCTTAATTCTTGTTATCACTCAATTAGCCTACAGAATTAATCTACATAAACTTGTGACCCTTATTTGAAGAGAGCAGAGGCAGTCTGATGTTCTAACAGAGCCCTGTTTATTTTTAAGGTTCCCTTATAACCTATGTTTGTCTTGGCATTTCCTCCCGCTGCTATATCCCAAGAATGAGCCATAGGAGAGCATCCCCTCCGGGAACCAACAGAGTCTGTAGAATTTTAAAAAAAGAAAAGAAAGAAATCTGATGTTTGATGATTATGGAGTAGTTGAGTCTGTGCTTTTGAAGAAAGTAAACATTACGATTAACAATCTTGGCCTTTGTAATTAGCTTCCCCTTTCCAAGACAGAGTGTTAATTTATTAAATATTTCAACAAAGAGTCTTTTATTATCAGATCCAGTTTGGCTGGCTCCTTTCATAGCATTACCAATTACAACCAATAAAGCTTTAATTGATGACTACTTTTTATAACCTTTGACCCAAGATGATAAACAGTTGTACCTTAGAAGCGAAAGGGTAAACCTCAAAGGGAATGGTTCTTAATCATACTTAGCAAACCAAACTGCTTAAAATTACAACCTACCTACCTGGCTAGAACAACAACAACAACAAATGCAGACTTCCTCAATGATGAAGGTTAATTCATTAGAAAAAAATTTGTATTTCACTTTTAAGATAAGTATCCTTTTTGTTAGGGAAACCCTAACCTGAATTATCTGCATATAATTGTGTACCTTAATAGGCTAATTATTCAAAGAATATGATCTAATCAATTTGTAGACATGAACATTTTTAATATAAAACAAATATGATGCAAGTTATTTTACTATTTAAAAAGAATCATTAAGATTAAAATTACATCTCCCTACCACCCCCAAATCCCATCGTTTTCTTCAGTGGTCCCTAACATACCAGTTACAACTAAGGGTATGTGAGAACAGAAATAAACCAAATTATTTGCCAAAAAATAGGACACCAAAAATTCTTAACTGAGGGTCTGCATATGATGAGAAAGGAGAGTCATTGCTTTTATTACCATGAACAAAATGGGGTTTTTCTACATTTTCTCCAAAGAACTATTCCAAAAGTTGGTAGTTTTCTAAAGTTATTATTCATATACCCAATTTCACACTTGCCAATTTTTAAGTCTTTTCTGACCTAACTTACACTTGTCAATCTTCGAAATTGCTAAGGTAATTCACAGTTTGGAAGTTTAAAATTTTCCAGACAAATAACTTAATCTGTTTCATTTTGCCAAGAGGAATAGAGCCTCTGAAACAATTTCTAAGGAGCTAATAGGAAAATGTGGCATTTAAAAATGTAAATTAAAATAATACCAACATGTTACAGATGAAGGCAGTGAGAGATTGCTAACAGTTCTCATAATGGAAAGTACTGGCTTAAACAGAAGGTACAGTATAAGATTTTACACACACAAAAAAAAACTAGGCACATAGCTTCTAAGCAACTTCCCATGTATATAAGGAAGTCAATGCCAGGAAAAGCACAAAATCTGAGACTCAAAGTACTTTATAAACTGAGAGCTATACACATTATTTTTATGATATATAAATGTATGTAATGGATATTTTATTAAAGACACATGGCTTCTTCCAGCATCTCAAAATCACATTTACTATACATACACAGACAAAAATAGCCTTTTATATAGTTAAGTGAGGGTTGGGGAAAACTCATATAAATAATCTATGCCTTCACCCCCATCATTAACAGAAACTGTACAGAAACTGACCAATTTAGAATCTAAGAATAAATAAATCTGTCATACTAAACTTCAGATGTTCAGAAAAAGAGACAGAATATGTAAAAACAGAGAAAGTAGATAAATATTGGATCTACATCTGGTAAATAATGTAAGAATACAGGTGAAGGAAAACAAGCAAACTAAAAGCTGAATAAAATTTGCTTCATCACCAATTTTTATTCAGATTTTTCATTATAAGAGAATTAATTATAGATCCACATGTAGTTATAGGAAATAACAGAGACAGACCCCATGTGCACTCTATCCAGTACCCCAAATTTAAACATCTTAGGAAACTATATTGTGTACAATATTCACATCCAGGAAATTGATATTGATAGAGTCAAGATGCCCACTTCCAGACTACAAGGATCCCTCAAGTTGTCTTTTTATAGCCATATCCACTGCTCTCCATCTCTACTTCCTACTTCACTGCTAAGAACCACTAACGTCTTCTCAATTTCTATATAATTTCCATATTCATTTATATGTAATATATAATTTTGTCATTTTAAGAATGTTACAAAAATGAAATTAATGGGGTATCCATCCTTTCAAGCATTTATTCATTGAGTTGCAAACAATCCAGTTACACTTTTTAAGTTATTTTAACACACAGTTAAGTTTTTTAGGAGTATGGAAAGGAGTATGTAATCTTTTTTGATTAGCTTATTTCACTCAGCATAAATCTCTAGAGATTTATCCAGTTTGTTACACATATCAATAGTTCTTTCCTTTATATTGCTGAGTAGTATTCTATTATATAAATGTACCACAGGTATTTAACAATTCACCTGTTAAAGAACATCTAGGTTGTTTTCCAGTTTGGGGCCATTATAAATGAAGCTATTATAAAAGTATACACTCCTGTATAGTTTTCTGCCTGAAATCTACTTATTTTCATATCATTTATTTTTATTTCTCTGGGACAAATGCCCAGGAGTGCAACTGCAGGGTCATATGGAAGTTGTTGCTTAATTTTTCAAGAAATTGCCAAATTGTTTTCTAGAGTGACTATGCCATTTTACATTTTACTATTTTATATTCTTACCAGCAACCTCACGAGCATTAGATGTCACTGTTCGGATAGCAGAGTAGTGACTTTAAGTTTAATTCCTCTAACGACTAATGATGTTGAATATCTTCTCATATGCTTATATGCCATCAGTGTATCTGCCTTGGTGAATTGTTTCTTCATGTCTTTTGCTCATTTGCCTACTTGCATTGTTTCTTTTGTTTTTTGTTTGTTTGTTTTACTGATGAGTTTTTTTTAAGTATTTATATATTCTAGATAAATAAGTGGTTTGCAAATATTTTCTCCCACTCCACTGTATCTTTTATCCTCAGCAGAGTCTTCTGTAGAGTAAAAGTGTTTAATTTTGATGAAGTCCAGCCAACCAATTTTTTTCTTTTACATTGAAAGAAAGTTAGTACTTTTGGAGGGAAATTTAAGAACTCTGCCTAAGCTTAGATGCTAAAGATTTTCCCCTATTTTTTTTCTA
The DNA here is from genome assembly GCF_003255815.1 of Theropithecus gelada. NCBI lineage: Eukaryota > Metazoa > Chordata > Mammalia > Primates > Cercopithecidae > Theropithecus > Theropithecus gelada. Next base: position 93,213,489 of record NC_037681.1, read on the forward strand.
ATTGGTTTGAAGTTTGTATAGTTTTGCATTTAAGTTTATAATCCATTTTGCATAAAATGTAATAATTTTTGCATAAAATGGGAGGTTAGTTCTATGTTCTCTCTCACGCTCACTCTCGCTCTCTCTTTGGCTGTTCAATTGTTCTGACACTATGTGTTGAATTATTTTTGTCAAATATTTTTGTGAATCTATTTCTGGGTTCTCTATTCTGTCCCACTCATCTAACAGTCTAGCCTCTGCCAATACCATGCCATCTTGATTGCTGTAGCTATATAATAAGTCTTGAAATTATATGAGTTAATTTCTCCAATTTATTCTTCTTTAAAATTTGTCTTAGCTATTCTAGTTATTTTGCCTTTCAATACAAATTTTAGAATAATCTTGTTTGTATCTACAAAAATCTTGCTGGAAATGTATAGGAATTTCATTAAATCTTTGTAAAAACCTGGGAAAAAGTGGTATCTTTACTGTGTTGGGTCTTCCAGTCCACAAACACAGTATGTCTCTCCATCTATTTACATATATGATTTTATCCATCAGCATTTAGTAGTTTTCAGCATACAAATTCTGTAGATTTTTCTTAGGTTTAAACTAAGTATTTCTTTTTGTTAAGCAATCATAAATAATACCACATTTAAAATTTCTGTATCTACATACTCATTGTGAGTATACAGAAGAACAACTGATTGATATATGTTATCTTATATCCTGCCATCTTGCTGCACTCACTTACTAGTACTAGGTGGTTCACTTAGTAGTCCTACTAGTGGATACTTGAGGATTTTCAATATAGACAATCATCAGGTTATTTGCAAATAACACAGTTGTATTTCTTCCTTTCCACTCTGCATGTCCTTTATCTCCTTTCCTTACGCTAATGCACTGGATAAAACTTCCAGCACTATATAGAATAACAGTTGTGAGAGCAGATATTTTTGCTTTGCTCCTAATTTTAGGGGGAAACCATCTGGACTTTCACCCCTAAATATAAAGCTAGCTACAGGGTTTTGACATACGTTTTTTATCCAGCTGAATTAGTTTTGTTGTTGTTTTTACATCATGAATGTGTTTTGGATTTTGTCAAATGCTTTTTCTGCATCAAATGATAAGATCATGTGATTTTCTTCTTTACACATCCCTGAAATAAACCTGACTGGGTCATACATTCATTTTATACATTACTGTAATCTACTTAAGATTTTGTTTTAAAATTTTTGCATCTATATTTATGAGGAATATTAATCTGTAGTTTCCTTTTCTATATTAATTTTTTCTGGCTTTACCTTAAGGGTACTAACTTCAAAAAATGAATCGGAAAGCATACCCTCCATTTCTGATTTCTGTAACAATTGGTGTTAATTCTTCTATAAATGTTTGGTAGCATTCTCCAGTGAACCCACCTGAGCCTGAAGATTTTAGAAAGAAGTTTGTTTCTTTGGTTTGTTTGTTTGTTTGTTTGTTTTTAGAGATGGGGTCTCGCTATGTTGCCAAGGCTGGTCTCAAACTCCTGGGCTCAAACGATCCTCCCACCTCAGCCTCCCAAAGTGCTGCGATTACAGTTATGTGCCACTGTGCCCAGTCCTAGAGGGAAGTTTTTAAATTATTAATTAAATTTCCTTCATAGTCATCGGGTTATTCAAATTATCCATTTCATGTTGGGTGAATTGTGGTAGTTTGTGTTTTTCAGAGAATTAACCAATGTCTTTTACTCTGTCAAATTTATGTATATAGAGTTGTTCATAGTGTTCTCTTATTATCCCTTTCATATCAATAGTGTCTCTATAGATATTCCCTGCTTTAGTTTTATGCCTAATATCAATAATCTGTTTATTCTTTCCTTTTCTTTGTCAGTCATGTTGGAGGTCTGTCCATTTTATAAATCTTTTAAAGAGAAAAATCTATTTCACTGATTTTCTCTATTGTTTCCTGCTTTCAGTTTCAATGATTTTGGCTCTTATTATTCTTTCATTCATTCTACTTGCCTTGGGATTATTTTGCCTTTCTTTTCCTAGGTTTTAGATGACAGCTTACATTATTCATTTGAGACTTTTGCTCTTTTCCAGTGTAAACAGTTTAGTGCTATAAATTTCATTCCCAACACTGTGTGCCACAGATCTTCATTTTCATTCAGTTCAATATACAATTTTACTTCCTTTGAGACTTCCTCTTAGACCCAGGCATTATATATAAGTGTATTATGTAGTTTCAGAGGTTTTGGAGATTTTCCTTTTATAGTTGTGTTACTAATTTCTAGTCTGATTCCATTGAAGTCTACATGTGATTTCAAAATTTGTTGAGGTCTGTTTGCCCAGGGTATGCTCTGACTTAGTATGTTTTACGGATGCTTGAAAAGAATGAATATTCTACTGATGTTGTGTACAGTGTTCTATAAAAGTCAGTTTATCATCTTATTGGTTGATGATGTTGTTTTTTCTGTATCCTTACTGAAATCCTGACCAGTCATTTTACCAATTTTTGAAGTTTTGAATTCTGAAGTCTTCAACTAGAATAGTGATTCATCTGATTATCCTTTCTATTTTACTAGTTTTTACTTCACATATTTTGCAGTTTTGTTGTTTGGGGCATAATCATTATCATTTAGGGTTATGCAACTTTTTGATGGATTGACCCTTTTACCATTATATAATAAACCTCATCTCTGGTAATTTTCTTTCCTCTGATGTCTACTTCATTTCATATTAATAGAGATTATTCTGCTTTTCTTCGATCAATGTTTGCATGTTGTATTTTTCCCTTCCTTTTTACTTTCAACCTCCCTATATCATTAAAGTGATTTTTCTACAGACAATATTTCTTAATCCATTTTATCAATATCTGCCTTTTTATTGATATATTTAGATAATTTACATTCAATACAATTATTCACATGTTAGGACTTACGTCTCTCAGGTTTTTTTGTTGTTGTTTTATGTTCATTTTCCTTGTTTTTATTTTTCTTGCCTTCCTATAGGTTCCCTGAATAACCATTTTTTTAGAGTTCCATTTTTATTTAACTGTAGTGTTTTCAAGTGTATCTATTTACACAATTTCTTAGTGGTTAATGTAGATATCACATTATATATACATAATTTACCATAGGACACTGGTGTTTCCATTTTACCAGTTCCAGAGTAGAGTAGAAACCTTACTTCCCTTTACATCTCTATCCTCCTCCATTTATAATACAATTGTCTTAAATATTTTCTCTACATACTGTCAGAACCAAATCAGAAAGTACTGGTAAATCAAAATGTCATTTATAGAACACTCTTAACAACTGTAAAATATACATTATTTTCAAGTGCATACTGAACATTTACCAAATTATACTGTATGCTAGACCATTAAGAAAATCTCCTTAAGTTTCAAAGTGTTAAAATATACAGGGTATTTTATCTGACTTCAATGGAAATCCAGAAATCCTCGACAAAATGATAGCGAGTAGGTAATTTCCCATAGAAGAAAAGTACCTAGGTCCATTTAAAAGAGTTGTGTAAGAATGCCATAGCAGGCCATGCACGGTGACTCACACCTGTAATCCCAGCACTTTGGGAGGCCAAGGTGGGTAGATCACAAGGTCAGGAGTTCGAAACAAGCCTGGTCAACATGGTGAAACCCCGTTTCTACTAAAAATACAAAACTTAGCCAGGTGTGGTGGCGGGCTCCTGTAATCCCAGCTACTCAGGAGGGCTGAGGCAGGGGAATCGCTTGAACCTGGGAGGTGGAGGTTGCAGTGAGCCAAGATCATGCCATTGCATTCCAGCCTGGATGACAAGAGCAAGACTCCTTCTCAAAAAAAAATTTAAAATAAAAATAAAAAGGAATGCCTTAGCAGCTTGAGTTGCTATAAGCTCCAAAGTGGAAACAGCCCAATGTTCTTCATATTCATAAAATGGAATATCACCCCAGGATCAAAAGGGAAAATACTGATAAATGCAACAACATGCATGAATTTCAAAACACATGTATCAGACAAAAAAAGTCTTAATAAATAAAACATAAACATTCTATGCGGCCGGGCGCGGTGGCTCACGCCTGTAATCCCTGCACTTTGGGAGGCCGAGGCGGGCGGATCACGAGGTCAGGAGATCGAGACCATCCTGGCTAACAAGGTGAAACCCCCGTCTCTACTAAAATACAAAAAACTAGCCGGGCGCGGTGGCGGCGCCTGTAGTCCCAGCTACTCGGGAGGCTGAGGCAGGAGAATGGCGCGAACCCGGGAGGCGGAGCTTGCAGTGAGCCGAGATGGTGCCACTGCACTCCAGCCTGGGGGACAGAGTGAAGACTCCGCCTCAAAAAAAAAAAAAAAAAAAAACATTCTATGCATATACAAAAAAGAAATGAATGGCCTCTAAACATTAGAAAAAATGTCCACAATGAATAGTGATTTTGAAGATGCAAGTGAAATTAACAATGTGCCATTTTTCCCTACCAAATTAGCAAAAGAAAAAAATACAACACCCAGTATTGTTGAGAGTACGGTAAAACTGTACACCAAAATTATTTTTCTAAGGAACGCAAAGTTTTGACTTTTCTGAGTAGCTAGTAGGTATCAGAAAACTTTAAGTGAATATTTCCTTTAATTCAATTTAATAATTTTACCTAAAATGATAATCAGATAAGTGAGGGCAAACGTAAGGCCAGGCGCGGTGGCTCACGCCTGTAATCCCAGCACTTTGGGAGGCCGAGGTGGGTGGATCACAAGGTCAGGAGTTCAAGACCAGCCTGACTAACATGGTGAAACCCCATCTCCACTAAAAATACAAAATTAGCTGGGCGTGGTGACGCACGCCTGTAATATCAGCTACTCCAGAGGCTGAGGCAGGGGAATTGCTTGAACTCAGGAGGTGGAGGTTGCAGTGAGCTGATATCATGCCACTGTACTCCAGCCTGGGTGACAGAGCGAGACTCCATCTCAAAAAACAACAACAACAAAAAAAAACAATGCTTTTGGTTCCAGCATCTGCCATTTGAGACTACAGACATAGTAGCTATCAAGTACACAACTCTGGGATAACAATATGGGACGACTTCAGGCATCAGAAGACATCCTACACAGTAGATATAATTTACCTAAAATTATTCCTAAATTTCAACAAAAGTTATTTTGAAATAGTCAAGTATCTGAAGGTCTCCCTTAAGACAGTACTAAAGCTATGCCTGGAAAGAGGGGAAATTTTTGCTCTTTTCTGAATGGGAGGACCCAAATGCAGCCTGATCCTGGAACAAACTGCACAATTAACCTGGCATTATGAAGGGCTATTTGGCAATTCAATGAAGGATGATCTACCCTAAGACTAGTCCAGAATGAGCTTGGCTCTGCCTAACTTAAACCTGGCAGTGATCCTTTCAAAACAGCAGTATTAGCGCCTGCCCCTTCCCTCCTGATTTTCCCAAGCAAGTCAGGTCTACAGTGAAGAGCAGAGAGCACAGGATAATTTCTCATTAAAAATAAATCCTTAGGATGAACTTTAGAGAACTGTCTCAGCAAGGCTGAAATTTTACATCGCAGTTGCAGGACTCTGACAGGCCCAAAGGGACCTTGTATGACGACACTAACACATTATTAGAGTTCCTCATAAGGCAACACTCCCAATCTTTGAAGCAAACTGTTAAACATATTTACCCATGATCTCTCACTACCCAGTCATTTTTCTAAGCCAAAACCAATGTGGTTTATATGACTGTCTTTCTCCAGGTCCTTGTATCTGATTTCCAAGTTTTTGCCAATATTAGAAGGTAGGGCATGACTATAATTTTTAGTGTAGTTTTTCCAGAAACTACCAAGAGCATTACTTCAATTAAATATTGTATAGGCCGGGCGCGGTGGCTCAAGCCTGTAATCCCAGCACTTTGAGAGGCCGAGACAGGCGGATCACGAGGTCAGGAGATCGAGACCATCCTGGCTAACCTGGTGAAACCCCGTCTCTACTAAAAAATACAAAAAAAAAAAAAAAAAAACTAGCCGGGCGAGGTGGTGGGCGCCTGTAGTCCCAGCTACTCGGGAGGCTGAGGCAGGAGAATGGCGTAAACCCGGGAGGCGGAGCTTGCAGTGAGCTGAGATCCGGCCACTGCACTCCAGTCTGGGCGACAGAGCGAGACTCTGTCTCAAATAAATACATAAATAAATATTGTATAAACAGCTCTTTCTCCTCACACTTCAAATACCAAAATTAATGAAAAACAAAGCCAATGTATTTATTTTTTAATAATACCTTCAGAATGTATCATTTTAGAAAAAGTCTTTGTCTTAACTGCACAGTATTTGCCCCTGTAACAGAAACATCAAGGTTACTATAAATTCAAAGGAGGTTTCGAATATGACTCATAAGAACAGGCTTTGATCCAAGTTTTGCCAATCACTATCTCTGTGATCCACTGAGCAGACATATTAATCTCACTGAACCTCAATTCCCTTAACCATCAAGTGAATATTAGATATTCACTATAAAACCTGTATATCTCAGACTGGTAGAGTGAGACTCAATGAGATAAAGTATGTATGAAAGTGCTGTAGGAAAATAACAAAGCTCCTCAATTTGAAATGATTCAGCAGTGTGGGATGTTGACTATAAAACAGCTTAGGACTATAACTATGTAGGGTCAAACCAAAAAAAATGACAAAAATTATTCTTCCTTCTAATAAGCATGTCATAACTTTGGTTATTTTCTAGTTTTTTACTTTCAAGAACTGCTTGAGGAGGAGATAGATACAGCACTAAAAATTAAACTATATCCTCAGTGCTTGCCATGCTCATAAAGAATATATCACAAAGGCCACAGGGGACAAGTATTTTGAATTATGTTGAAAAAAAAGAAGTAGAAGAGTGAAATAATCTATGTTTCAAGTTTAAAAGGCATACAGTTAAAACTTAAGATGGTATGTTTTAACTTTACACTTCATAAAAATAAACTTTACCTAACAGGCTTGATTGAGGTAAGGGTTGGATTTAAGGTTTGTGGAAGCAGAAGAGGCAACTTCATGCATGCTTAAGAAAAAATTCTTACTAAAAAGAATCAATATACATTAATGATTCATCATACCTGGTATGTACTAGGTAGGCATAGTGGTAGCTAAGAGTTTATAAAAAACAATGTAATTATCTCATTTATTCTTCTCTACAACTCTTTATGTTGCAATTGCTGTCACTATAAGAAAACTGAAAGCCAAAGTTACAAAGATTACTGAGAACAACGCAATTGTTTTCTGATATTATCTCATGTTATTTCTACTATATTATTCTTTTCTATGCAGTTTTTTCTGCTTAGTCCCATAGTCTCCACTTCCAGACAAGTGTAGCTTTTGGTTTCTTTCCTTCAGGAATGGATGAAAGTTTCCTTCTAAAACTCTCCCCTCCCTCAAATCACACTTTTAAGACTAAGTCACACTAAACTTCAGGCCTAAAGTGGTTTCAGGAAACCTCCATCAAAACTATTTCAAGGAAAGAATGTGTTTCCCATCAACTAGAGATAAAAAGCTTAAAATGCAAATACTAAACTTGTTAATCAGATCATATACATCTCTTCGCCTATTTTAATACATACTCTTCAAGAACAAGAAACTCCTCAATACCATTCAAGTTTTTAGCAAGGAATTCTTTTTTTAGGCAAGGAATTCCTAGATGTACCTCTTCAGAGTCTATTTTGCTATTTGGTTTGAAACCCACAGGCACAGAATAAAATGTACCTGCAACAAATATTTACGAAATGAATAAAGTATAGTTCTATTAAAGCACTACTAAGTTTTTTGTTGTTGTTGTTGTTTTCTGTGGAAAGACTGAACTTCAAAGAATGTGTAGTGACTAAGAATTCACATTAGGAATATTAAAGGGGTACATACTCCATGCTGTAAGCACCAAAGTCTTTTCATATTGGTTCTCTATAATGGTACACACTTTGTGTGTAGCCTGACATGTGCATTAATGGCCTTAAAAAGAATTGCTGGTTTTCAAGTTGCACAGAAGGAAGATAAGAAATACACAAAATCAGGCCGGGTGTGGTGGCTCACGCCTATAATCCAAGCACTTTGGGAGGTTGAGGCGGGTGGCTCACCTGAAGTCGAGAGTTCGAGACCAGCCTGACTAACAGAGAAACTCCGTCTCTACTAAAAATACAAAATTAGCCGGGTTTGGTGGCGCATGCCTGTAATCCCAGCTACTAGGGAGGTTGAGGCAGGACAATCACTTGCACCCGGGAGGCGGAGACTGTGGTGAGCCAAGATCACGCCATTGCACTCCAGCCTGGGCAACAAGAGCAAACTTCTGTCTCAAAAAAAAAAAAAAAATTATATACAAAATCTTCCACCAGTGTTTCATGGAAATTCTGTCAAGATGTTCAAGCTAAAAGTAGCGTTATAGGAAAATCCCAGTGACGGCCTTTTGACAAATATGAATGGGATATCTCTGATAATATGACATGCAAGCAGAAACAGTTTAAAGCATTTTATTAACTTTTTATAGGGAATCACATACAAAGAATTGATTTTAAAATGTTCCCTCAGTCCAGGATACACTGCTGATGCATGCAGTCTTGTTATTTTTAAATTTGTTCTCATTTCATGTCCCATTTCCAATCCCATTCCCCTCATTAGTACAGGCACCCATTTGAGAATATAAGATATGTCATTCAAGTCAATATTTTATATTTATTTCTATTAAAATATGCTTTTAAAATAAACATATATAGTATTATTGAGTTTGTTTTAATTTATATAAATGACATGGTACTATCAACTGTATTATTTCTTACTTTGATCTCCCCAGCATAGTATTTCTGAAATCTATATGTATATATTACCACATTTGAATATTGTTTGTTATTTATAATTGTTTGCTATATGTTGCATATTGCATTCAATCATATGTAAATACAAATTTTTAAATATCTTATCATCACTTTTTTAAAATTGTAAAGGTTTTTGTTGATACATATTAGATGTGTATATTTTTGGGGTTGTAAATACCAATTTTACTAACCCATTCCTCTAGTAATGAATACCTCAATTAATTACCTCTCCTCTTTGCTACCAGAAAAAAAAAGTACCAAAACAAGTGCCAAAATAAACATTCTCATAAACATTTTCTTGTAGAAATATAAGAGAGCTTCTTTGAGATATGGGCCATCACAATATGCCCTCAAGTCTTGACAGCCAGCCACTAGCCTATACGCCACAGCAATTCTGGATGAATCAGAAAAAAGTCTCCCAAGTCACTACAAACTTCCTATTAACACTGTTACTTGAGATCATTGATTTTACAAATTGAATTGAGGAGAAATCAACAACTTTGCATTGTATGAACAACCTATCTATGAAGAGTTAGCTCTCTTCATTTATTCAGCACTTCATTTATGTCCTTTAAAAGAATTTTGAAATTTTCATCAAAAAGGTCTTGTACATATTTTAGGTTAATTTCTATGTAACCTATTAGAAGGTTTATTTATTTTAAACTGTATTTTCTCCATTGATATAATTAACCTACAGAAATGCTACTGTGTATGTTTTGCTGATTTTTAAATTCGTCTATCTTTTTTCCTTTTTTTTCCCCCTCATCCTAAGACTTTGGAAATAATGGACATGGCGGATGGTAGTGTGCATCTTCGTCCCAGCATCTGTCTTTATCTTCCTTCCTGACATTATTGGGAATCCCTCTAAAGTTTAGTTATCCAGTAAGATCTTTCCTGTAGATTTTTCACAGATGCCCTAATTTCTCTGTAGCTAGAATAGTTAAAAACACAAAACAGGCCAGGCAGGGTGGCTCACACCTGTATTCCCAGCACTGGGAGGCCAAGGCAGGTGGATTGTATCACTTTAACCCAGGAATTCAAGACCAGCCTGGGATACATGGCAAAACCCCCATCTCTACAAAAAATACCAAAACAAAAAACAAAACACACACACACACACACAAACCTGGCCAGGCATGGTGGCACATGCCTATAGTACCAACTACTCTGGAGACTGAGTTAGGACGACTGCTTGAGCCAGGGGGGTTCAAGGCTGTATGAGATCATGCCACTATACTCCCAGCCTGGGCAACAAAGTGAGACCCTTTCTCAAAAAAATACATATATATACACGGAGATTTTCCTTACAGTTTTGAGTAGCTTATATAAAAATTCTAGTGGAATTGATGGAGATAAAAGAACCAAGATTTCTGGGTCATATTGATTACTTTTATAAACATTAGGTTCTTATTAATGAATCAGGTTGCCCAGAGATACTCACCAAGGTTTTAAATTTATTCAGATATGGTATATCAAGTTGACAAAAATTGATGTTATTTTGGAGATGTATTGACCATCATCAAAATTCAAAGAAGATTAAAAGAGGGCTCAATAAAATCATGGCTGATATTTTTTTACAAAAATGTTAAATGTAATAACACTAGAAATGAAAAATACTTTTTTTTTTTTTCCGAGACAGGAGCTAGAGTACAGTGGCATGCTCATAGCTCACTGTTAGGTACCTCAAACTCCTGGGCTCAAGCAATCCTCCCACCTCACCTCCCAAAGTAGCTAGGACTGCAGGTATGTACAACCACACCTGGCTAATTTTTGTTTTTAATTTTTAGTAGAGATGAGGTCTCACTATGTTGCCCAGGATGGTCTCAAACTCCTGGCCTCAAGCAAGCCTCCTGCCTTGCCTCCCAGAGTGCTGGGATTACAAGTGTGAGCCACTACCCAAGAAGTTTCTTCACTATAAAAGAGAGGGAGTAAAATGCTAAGGGTTCATTATATATTCATTGATATCTGATAAGCAGCGATATTCAACAGAAATATAATGTAAGATGCAAATGTGAACACAATATATAATTTAAAATCTTCTGGTAACCACAGTAAAAAACAGGTGATGTTAAATTTAATAATATATTTTATCTAGCCTAATATATCAAAAATCTTCTTATTTCAGCATGCAAATCAAAATTATTAATATTTTACATTTCTTTTTTGGCAATGAGTCTTTGGTGTATATCTCACACTTAACAGCACATCTTGATTCAGAATATTCACGCTGCAAGTAATCAAAAGCCACACGTGGCTAGTGGCTACCACATTAGATAGCACAGCACCAGTCTAAACCATACAGAACAGAAATTCTGTCCAAAGCCATAACAATAAACCATGTGTTCTGCATACTAGAATTATGCAATAAATATTTATTGAATAAGTGAATGAATAAAGTAAATGAAGTGAGACAACCTGAAGCAACAAAACAGTATAATGCAAACATATATATAAATGGACAAATCAAACAGAGAGGATTTTCACTCTATATATAGTTCTCTGCACCAAGCATCTCTGGCCTGCTATGTTATTACTGTAGTTCTCAAGTTGTAGGAACAGAACTCTATGGATAGCAGCTTGAGCTGGGAATAGGCATTGGCAGAAATAACGACTCTCAGATCACAGCCAGAGAATCAGTGAAATACATATAACAATGCCTCACTAACCTCAAGTACCATTTTTTGATCAATGGGATAAATTCAAAGTATCAAACTCACTAGAACACAGCAATATCCACAAAACTGAAGCACAAAAGCTGCCCCAAAAGCCCAGAGTAGTGCAAGACCTCCAGCTGACAAAACAGCTTACCCAGAACTGCTTGGTTTGCCAGTAGAGCAAAGAAAAGGAAAAAAAAGAAGGGGGAGGGGAGCATCTAACATACTTCTTCTGCCCTGTTATTTCTACTCCCCACGATGACAAGACCTTTGTGAGCAGGCAAGGGAGTTGAGAAGAGAGAACTCAATCTCTGCAGTCCAAGCTGCTTCACATTTTTCAGAAATTACTACATGTTCAAACAATGGGATATTTGTCAAAGTACAACTTGATCACCAGAATTCATCTGTTTTTCATAACCACATTTGACCTAAACTGTGCTGACTAAACAAGGTACCCTGTGTTTTGCAGTCTGGAAAATGTGGCTCCCAACATCATTTTTAGACTGCACTAAAACCTCTTGCCCCTAGACTACAGCCTCTTGGTAACTAAGTGCAGTCAGATTAGGCCAAGGATGATGTTTGCTGGCTTTCCTTGTTACATTAATCACCAGATTTTCATTTCAACTCATATTTTGGTTAACTTTTCTCTTTTTTATAGGTATCTATCAGGAGAGTATAAAAGAGCTTCAAAATTTCTTATATCTTTTCCTTTACTGTGGTCTATGCGTGTGTGTGTGTGTGTGTGTGTGTGTGTGTAGTTTGCATATATGACTAAATATACTTATAATTTTTATTTAGAAATTTCAACTTACAGAAAAAGTATAAGGAGAGTACCAAAAAAAACTCATGTAGCCTTTATCCAGATTCATATGCTGTTAATATTTTGCCCCATATGCCTTATCATTTGCTCCATATAAATCATTTTCTACATATATATTTGTTCTTAACCATCTGAAATTATGTTATATGTATCATATCTATTTATTCCTAAATACTGCATTGTGCATTCCTGAGAATAGGATAATTGCTTACATAATCACAGAATACAATTTCTGAAAAGTTAACGTTTTTCTAATCTACTGCCCACGTTTCAATTTTGTCAATGGACCCAGAAATATCCTTTATAGCATACTTTCCCACAGGTAGAGGATTCACTCTAGAATAGGGATAAGCAAACCATGGCCCATGGATAAAACCCATTCCATTACCCGTTAGGTAAATAAAGTTTTATTGGAGCACAACCACTTAATTAATTAACACAGTGTGTCTGGATGTTTTGCACTATGACAGTAATATTAAGTGGCTATAAGAGAGACACAATGGCCTAAAATATTTACTATCAGGACCTTTGCAGAAAAAGTTTGTAAATCCTTGGCTTATGACAATGTGTTGTATTTAATTGTCTTGTCTCTTTGGCTTCTTTTAATCTGAAAAATTCCTCAGCTTTTATCTTTTGTGACTGGCATTTGATATGGTTTGGTTGTGTCCCCACCAAAATCTCAACTTGAATTGTATCTTCCAGAATTCCTACCTGTTGTGGGAGGGACCCAGGGGGAGGTAATTGAATCATGGGGGCTGGTCTTTCTCATGTTATTCTCATGATAGTGAATAAGTCTCACAAGATCGGATAGGTTTACCAAGGGTATCGGCTTTTGCTTCTTTCTCATTTACTCTTGCCACTGCCATGTAAGAAGTGCCTTTCACCTCCGGTCATGATTCTGAGGCTTCCCCGGCCATGTTGTGCTGTTTAGTCCAATTAAACTTTTTTTCCTTCCCAGTCTTGGGTTATGTCTTTATCAGCAATGTGAAAACGGACTAATACAGAATTTTTGAAAAACACTCCTTTCTTCCTCCCTTCCTTTCTCCCTTCCCTTATTTCTTTTTTCTTTTATTTCCTTTCTTCCTCCCTTTCTTCCTTCCTTCTTTCTCTTTCTGACCCCTAGAATATAGTCTCTTGGTAACTAAGTGCATTCATAGAGGGTATACAAAAGCCCTTCTCCTCCTGACACTCCATGGATTTTTTTTTTTTTTTTTTTTTTTGAGACGGAGTCTCGCTCTGTAGCCCAGGCTGGAGGGCAGCAGCCGGATCTCAGCTCACTGCAAGCTCCGCCTCCCGGGTTTACGCCATTCTCCTGCCTCAGCCTCCCGAGTAGCTGGGACTACAGGCGCCGGCCACCTCGCCCGGCTAGTTTTTTTTGTATTTTTCAGTAGAGACGGGGTTTCACCGTGTTAGCCAGGATGGTCTCGATTTCCCGACCTCGTGATCCACCCGTCTCGGCCTCCCAAAGTGCTGGGATTACAGGCTTGAGCCACCGCGCCCGGCCCACTCCATGGTTTTTTAATCTCTAGATTATAATTTTTATAAAGGTAACATTAAATGTGGATAGATTATGGAAATGTACAGGTTTTCTTGCTTATCTGTGGATCTATGTCAACACACATATTAGTCTAGTTCCAAGTCTTTTTCCTTTCTCATTGCATTCTTTAAAAGTCCTTTTTATAATATGAATATGAGGTAAGGAGACAGGTGTAGGTGGAGTGTGTTCAGGTTGTGAAAAGAAATGTTTCTTTATGATTTAGTAATATTCTCAGCCATTATGCCAGGTGTTTTTACATAGATTTTTTCATTTCATTCTCATAGAGACACTGTGAGATAAATACTATTATTTATAGTGTTTCATCATGTTGCCCAGGTTGGTCTCAAATTCCTGGGCTCAAGCAGTCTGCCTGCCTCAGCCTCCTAAAGTGCTGAGATTACAGCTGTGAGCCACCGCACCCAGCCGACCTCATTTTCATACTGTAAAAAGTATGTCAACATTTCTTATAATTTCAGGGCAATGAGAAATCTCTAACCTTAGTTATTAAAACTCCATTTAAGAGACCAACAAACTATATTAACCTCAATCAAAATAACTAAATTTTCTTAGCATACTTCATAGCCTTTTACAGGTCTGTTAATTTTTCACATAGTACTTTTTTGAGGTACTTTATTCATTCATTCATTTTACAATTATTTATTCAGCTCCTTCTATGTGGTGAGAATAACCCAGAATTCTGAGATTTTTGGAAAGTCTAGTTAAAGAAGATGAAGTTTAAAAAAAATGAGATAGGCTGGGCGCGGTGGCTCATGCCTGTAATCCTAGCACTTTGGGAGGCTGAAGCAGGTGGATCACGAGGTCAGGAGATTGAGACCATCTTGGCTAACACGGTGAAACCCCGTCTCTACTAAAAATAGAAAAAAATTAGCTGGGCGTGGTGGCATGCGCCTGTAGTCCCAGCTACTGAGGAGGCTGAGGCAAGAGAATGGCGTGAACCCAGGAGGCGGAGCTTGCAGTGAGCCGAGATCGCCCCATTGCACTCCAGCCTGGGTGACAGCCTGTGCAAGACTCCATCTCAAAAAAAAAAAAAAAAAAAAAAAGAGAGAGAGAGAGATGGATCTTGCTTACATTGCCTGAGAAGGTCTTGAATAGGGACAGGCAAAGAGACTGAGCTTCTAGTCCAGCATTAAGCCCCATACTATTTCACCTCCAGATTGTTGGTTTCAGTTTCACCTCTAGAGGTTCTAGCATTTCACCTCTAGATTGTTGGTTTGAGTTATAAGAATCTGAAAAAGTAAAGAATCTACTACAGTCCCAAACTCAGCTTTTTCAAACTTTCACAATTTAAAATAAATCAATTCTATTCATAGGTTAAAAAACAAATCCTTCATTACACCTACTATAATCAACTGTAAATAAATATGAGCTCCAGCTATGGTATTTGTTTCTGGTAAGAAGATCATTTTGGTATATGCTGCTTATATAAACATCTGAATGACCAAAATCATCTATAAAAGAAAAAGAAACTCCTTTTCTCCCTTATATGATCTTTCATTGTTTAGATCATGAGGCTCTGGCTGTAGTTATTTATGTGTCCCCAACATGACATTCAAAACTATTGGGACAAATATTAAACCAGGTAATAAATGGCATCTTGGGCAAGCCTCAAAAACCTCTGAAATTTTGAAAATTTAAAAATGAACAAACAAATCTTGCAGTTACAACCAAATTAGGTTGTAGGGAAAAAATGCAGAAATAGGGAAAGGAAGCAAAATGTGTAAGAGATCTGATCGGACATCTGAGATAAGGGAGAACAGGATGTAAATAAAAATCCAGATATCTCAGTATGGAAGAAATTTGGTATAATTTGGAAAAGTCACCAAAAGGAAGAAAGAAAATGAGAAGTATCTTTCAGGAAAGAGAACTGCCTGTGCAAAGGCATCACTGTGAGAGTACATGGAGTATGGTGTATCTGGTGCATAAACTGTGAGTAGGCAGGAGGAAAAGAACAACCAGAAATGAGGTGAGAGAGTTAGGCTAAGGATAGAATATGGAAGGCTATACAGACTAGATAAAGAAACTTACTTTATTCTGAGAAAAATGGGAAACAGAAGTATTTTAAGCACTGTCTTGATAAGGTTAAAATTGTATTTAGAAGGATTACTGGGTGTTACATGGAAAATGAATTGTTTCTTCTTTGTCAGAGCTTGAAAAGAAGTTATCAGATTATTGTGGTGTCTAAAGCTATTCACATGAGATATTATTATTAAAAAGAAGGTAAGCACACTTGAGAAGTTTAATCTTCCCAAAGTAAGCATTTTGGAAAAATGAATGCAAGCATGTCTAGAGATCAAAACAAAACACACACTCTCTCTTTTTCCCCTACCTTGTTTTATTCAAGGCTAAATGATATGTATGCCCATGGGCAATAAGGTCACCAGGTTAAAAGAGCAATATGATAATTATAAAAAGTTAGATCACAGCTACTACAAACCGGGGCCCATTAGCCCATACTGCAGGAAAGTTATCACTATAACTGGCTTTTCCTGTGTCCTTATCAATGCAGTGCACAAAGTATCTCACCCTTAGTTTTTTCTCTAAGATCTATGTAGTGTTTATGCCTATCTAACCTCACCAGGCACTAGTGGGTCAGTGAAACTAGGAGGCAGTGAGATATGGCAGGAGACTGATGAGACAACCTGCTAAGTGTCAGAGACGGACTAGGAGTTACCAAACATTTCAGGGCAAACTTTCCACATTAAAAAATATCTCTAAAGAAACTACTTAAAATACATTCTTATTGTTCAGGAGTACTCAAGATTACCATGGAAACAAATCAGAAAGCTTCCAGCTCTTCCAATAGTATAAATTGGCTCCTCAAAGATGTAATTTGCATTTGTTTTAGATGTTGTGAAATAGCAGATGAATATTTTGAGATGGAAAATAAAGTCCATTTAAAATGAAAATAAAACAATTACAGATAGATCAAGAGGAATAGTGTCTAAATATCCACTCCTGAAACATTAAACAGTCACCTGAATTTCTTAAAAATAAATTTCAAGGAAGAAACATCAGAATTCCTCTCTAAAACCAATGATATCCCAGAAGACTTGAAAATGACACCTATTCATTTCAAATTACTATTCTCAGGAAAGCTTTTCCACTAAAAGCTCCATGTTTTATTTTGTTTTTTTCTTATTTCCCAAGAAAAACGTATATGTTTCAAATAAACATGATGGATTCTTTTTTTTAAAACTGAGTCCTCATCAGGTCTCTTACAAAGCAGCTAATCTACTAAATTAGAAACTTTTTGAGAGCAGAAAGTGTCCTTGCCATCTCTGTACCTTTCAGTGTATTAGGACATGCTAGCTTCAATAAAGTTTAACTTTTCTTTTTTGGTAGATCTTCTCAGAATATACTTAAATAGACTAATATTAACTGTAAAAAGCCCAAGACAGCAATACAGCACACCAAGTTTCAATGACATTTGAAAGAGTGGGTGCCCTCTTTTATATTTTTTAACAGATAAATTGATGAGACTAGTGTTTCCTACAAATACAGCTCCAGAAATGACTTCACAAGGATCTGAATCATCAAATTGTATCTCTGGCAATGCTAGACTTCTATATACACAATTTCCCATTTCTTATCACTGGTGAAATAAAGTGTTGTTTCCCTATCTCTGTAATGTCATCTTTATAAATATTTAAAAAGAAAGAAACTTATTCACAAACCCTAAGCACCTACAATTTGCATTTTTACAGGCATTTCCCATTTGCCTTAATTTCTAGTATAGGAATTGTAAATAACCCCACTTGTGTTTATATAAAAACCAATTTAGATGTTAATTTAAGTATCTTTGTGAGAAATTGAGAATTCAAATAATAGATATTTACTAATTACATAAAATTAATTTTAAAAATTCCAAGATTTAAAATAGAATCAAGATAGCTCTTAAAAAAAAAAATACTAGGCTATGGGAAGCACTATCAATTTTAATAAAAGCTAAAATGCCAGCCACAGATCTATTTGTTTATTTCCTTTCACTGCCAGATCAATGGTTGGTGAGATGCACTGGCAAAAATGATATGAGGCTGATCTGTATCTTTTTTCATTTGCCAATCAATTTTCTTAAGATCAAGATATACCAAAAATGTTTGACCATATTTTTTGAAGTATCTCATTTAAAAAAAAAATCAAATTGACTATTGAAAATACACCCAATCCTTCAGATTAACTTTAAGTGTATGTTCCAATTCCTAAGGCTAACTTTATGGGTTATTAGATAATTAAACTAAATTTGTTTGTTATTAAATAGCAACAGTGCTTCTGGTAAAAATGCAAGAACAAGAACCCTAAAATCTTCATTCTGGTGCCAAAAAAGAACTATTTCACAACATAACTCAGAGTGAGGTAGTCTCTACATAACGAGGTGTTTTCCCCGTATTTACCACATCATTTATTTAAAGTAGTCAAATTTATGAAGCACTATGAAATTGCAGAGCAAAGTGTTATATAAAATCCACGATGATACTATGTTAATATATATAAACAACAACCCTTCAAATACTACTACAAAAGTATCTTAAGTCTAACTTTGAGAATACTAAAACTAATTATTTTTAATGAAAACTTCAGTAATGTTTTTGACTCTTCAGTTATTTATTTCCCAAGTGCTTTACTGTAATGGTCAATAGCTACTAAAGTTCTTAAAACAATTTCATTAAGAAATTATCTTAACACCTCAGGAAACATGTCACTTACAAATGCTTATGTCTGTTCCTTTTTCCGCTCTTCTAATCCTTTCCTTGCTATTATCTTTAGTTGCATGACTATGGTTTCCGTAGTTTCTCCCAGCTTCCAGTATAGACTATACCAGTAGAAATCTTCAGATTAGAGTGGGAGAACCATGTCCTAGGAAGATTATTGACCATCTTACACCATTCTACCCTACACCCCTCCAATGGCCATAAGGGACTATAAAGAGATTACGGCCAGACATGGTGGCTCACACGTGTAATCCCAGCACTTTGGGAGGTCGAGGCAGGCGGATCACTTGAAGTCAAGAGTTGGAGACCAGCCTGGCCAACATGGCAAAACCCCATCTCTACCAAATGTACAAAAACTAGCCAAACGTGGTGTCAGTGCCGGTAATCCCAGCTACTCGGGAGGCTGAGGCAGGAGAATCGCTTGAAATCAGGAGGCGGAGTGAGCCAAGATGGCGCCATTGCACTCCAGCCTGGGCTACAGAGCGAGACTCCATCTCCAAAAAAACAGAGAGAGAGAGAGAAATAAATTATGAGTAAATTCTACCTCTGCTGCTGATTCATTTCTTCTAATTATAGCTAAGCCCTTAAAAAATATATTAAAAGTAAATTAGTAGAAAAATATTCTGAAATGTAACACAATTACTATGCTCAGGGAGATCAATTAATAACACTTCTCATAATAGTTTCTAAATCTCTGTTCTGAATCACTTTAAGCAGAAGAATTCAGGAGACAAAACTATTAGTTTAACCGGTGAGGCTAACTTATTCCTTTTTTTTTTTTTTTTTTTTTTTGAGACGGAGTCTGGCTCTGTCACCCAGGCTGGAGTGCAGTGGCTGGATCTCAGCTCACTGCAAGCTCCGCCTCCCGGGTTTGCGCCATTCTCCTGCCTCAGCCTCCCGAGTAGCTGGGACTACAGGTGCCCGCCACCTCGCCCGGCTATTTTTTTGTATTTTTTAGTAGAGACGGGGTTTCACTGTGTTAGCCAGGATGGTCTCGATCTCCTGACCTCGTGATCCGCCCGTCTCGGCCTCCCAAAGTGCTGGGATTACAGGCTTGAGCCACCGGGCCCGGCCAAGGCTAACTTATTCCTAACAGGAAAACAGGTCATCAGCTTGCCATGCATAATGGCTGCTCAGGGAATAAAGATTTATGACAGAGAAATAAGGTCACTTTGAAATACACTTTTAGATTTAGATTTTGGCAAGGCTTCCAAATTTAAGAAAAATACAAGGTGGTAGGGAGTTCTTACGCGGCTTAAACAAGGAGATACTCAAATGGAATTGGGGAAAGCTATTCTGGGGCAAAGGTCTGTAGTCAATAGATACCTGAAACCTAAATCTGTACTTCCCATTAGAGGAGGGATTCTTTCCGGGTCTATGGATGAGATTCAGGGAATTGGGGGAGCCTCTAAATTTTAAACCAAATGTCACATGCATGCACATATCTGCATTTTGCCTTGTGAAAGCATTCAGAGCTTTCGTAAAATCTCAGAGGCCCCTTGATTAAGAAAATTTAAGAGAAATACTGTACTTGATAGAGGCTTTATAATAATGAATTCACTGCACAATGATATCCTGAATTCCCTTATATCTTAGGGTATTTTACAGTCTCCTGTAGTGAATGGAGCAGAATTCAATAAAACTGAAGTTCTTATGATTCATATAATACTGGGGGATTGCTGCTTACTAAAAACATCCATGTATTTTAACTGCTATTGCTGGACCCAAGATGTCAGAAATCTTTAACTTTTTTTTATAGTATAACACATATGCAAAAAAGAACATTAATCAAAGGTGAACATTTTGTCAACATTTTTTAGATCTAGGAATTTGTTAATGAGATGATGATGTACATAGCTGGAGATCAAGAAACCACAAGAAGATCACATACAAGTCTCACAAACTAAGCTTATGGATACATTTATAGGTTTGCCCCTCTAGTCTCTCCTAATGACACTTAAGCTACTTGTTATGGGATGTATGTATACCCTTCCAGTGATAGCAGGGTGAGGAGTGAAATGAAAGCAGATTCAGAAAGATGTTTTAGTGTATAAAGAAGCTTAAAGTACACGCAGATCTTTGTCCATATTGAGCCAGGTTTGAGGATTAAGGCCGACTGAGTCAATAAAGTTCATAAATATCTACAAGACAGAATAGTCTGTCTTCATCAGACACATAGTCCATCCATCTTTATAACTACCAGTACACTACATACGAGAACCTCAAATTGTTATTATTCATCATTTGCTTAACAGTAAAATTTCTAGTTTGTTTTCCACTTTTAAAAACATATTTTTCTTCAATTACTATAAAATATTTTATATCCTGCCCTTTACCTGCCCATCTCTAAAATGCATGTGAATGTGAAGATTTAAACCATATAAAATTTTAAAAATAATTCCATAAAATACTTCTACCTTTGCCCTGCACACTTCCACTGCATTATTATATCAAAGACCATGTCTCAATTAACCACTATCTGACCCTTGTTCACTTTCTTCCCTCTCCTCCCCCTGCCAAAGTTTGCCCTTCCTGCCAAAGTTCAGCACTTCCTAGAAAAGACTCACTGCCTGTTTGATATTGTACTTCACTTTAGTCACCAAAGGAAGAATTTGCAGGTGCTTGGCCCCATCTATAAGACCATGACCGAAATCTGACCTCCTGTTACAATACATGAACTCCTGACCTACTGATAAGGCTGGCAGATATAAGTAGGATTTTTCAAATAATCCTTTGGGAATTTATAAGCAGCAAAGCCATAAAAGGGGGGTGAGTGGAAGGTCGGTTTCACTAAAAATAATAAATATTGCCATGTTTATTCAAAGAGTGCCTTGTTATCCTCCAGGCCAAAAGTTCAGATAAACACTATTGTAAATGACAAAATATTAGAACTTTTTGTTACTTATGTTATGATCCTTCCGTTGGACACCAATAGAACTGTTTTCCCTCATATAGGTCCCAGCCCTGATATTGTATAACAGTCCCTGTGACTAGAATACTGAATTCATCTGCAGGTCAAAAGGAGAGTAATTATTCAAAATCAAAAACAAACATTTACTGATTATTACATACTATTAATACTAAGTGCTAAGTACTGGGACTAAAAAGAGGTGAATAAATATAATACCTGCCCTAAAAAAGCTTACAATCTATTGAGGAAAAGCAACATGTTTAGAATATGATGATATAATAAAGTTAAGCAGTAATATAAATATACACTGAATCCTATGTGAAGGAGTAGGGGGTCCACTGAGTTCAAGCTGAAACATTAAAAAAAAAATTGCTGGATGATACAAGTAAAAAATAAATAAGCGTGTGAACCAGGGAGGTGGAGCTTGCAGTGAGCTGAGATCATGCCACTGCACTCCAGCCTGGGCGACATTGAGACTCAATATCAAAAATAAGAAAAATAAATAAATTAAATAAATAACTAAATAAATAAGAACTAGTAAGCTAAGTGAGAATAGTAATTCAGGTAGAAGGGCTAGCATAAGGAAAGAATGAGAGGCATATGGTACATTCAAAGAATTGGAAGCATTTAAGTATCATTAAAGTAAAGTAAGAAAATATGGATGATAAGACATGGAAGACTATCTATACTTCTATATACTATATTGTATTCTATACTTCTACATTTTACTCCACAGATAACCAATCACAGAATTGTAAGCAGATAACACATATATCAGATTTGTATGCTGAACAATTATGACTATAGTAAGAACTGAGTTAAGGGTTTAAGATAATGGTAGGGAGACCAGATAAGGAGACTATTTTCAATAATTCTGATGAGAATCTGAACTAGGGCAATAATTTTAGGATAGGAAAAGATGAGATGGAGTAAAACTATATTTAGCAAATAACATTTGGAGATTGGATGGTATTCAGAAAAACCGAAGAGTTTAGGTTTCTGGCTGGTGACTACATAGATGACACTATTATCTGACATCACTAAAAAAGGAAATGGGCAGGAGGGGCAAGAGATAATGCCTTCATTTTATAACATAGGGAGATATAGAGTTTATGCTGCCTGTGAACATCCGAACGATTCTGTTCACTAGGCAATATATATAAGTCCAAAGCTCAAGGGAAAGTTGAGGACTAAAGATATAGGTTTGGAAGTCATTAGGATTCCAAATCATGAGAATAAATTATATCATTCAAGAAAGGCAAGACACAAAGAAAAGCAGGATGAGAGTAAAACCCTGGGAACAATGAAGGACACTAAGAAGAAGTAAAACTCACAAAGATCAAAACAGGCAACAAGTATCAGAAAGACTGGTAGAGAAGAAGAAAAACATACTGTAAAAGAAGACAGAGATTAAGAATTATAAGGTGAAAATGATCAACAAAGTTGGAGCCAAAAGGTCCAGGAAAATACAGTTTCAGGATAGTGCTAAGAACAGAAGATAAATATACAGGGTTGATGAGAGAATGAAAAGGGAAGAAGTAGAGACAAGCATTAGAATGTAAAGGAATGCGGCCGGGCGCGGTGGCTCAAGCCTGTAATCCCAGCACTTTGGGAGGCCGAGGCGGGTGGATCACGAGGTCAGGAGATCGAGACCATCCTGGCGAACATGGTGAAACCCTGTCTCTACTAAAAATACAAAAAAACTAGCCGGGCGTGGTGGCGGGCGCCTGTAGTCCCAGCTACTCGGAGGCTGAGGCGTGAGAATGGCGTGAACCCGGGAGGCGGAGCTTGCAGTGAGCTGAGGTCGCGCCACTGCACTCCAGCCTGGGTGACAGAGTGAGACTCCGTCTCAAAAAAAAAAAAAAAGAATGTAAAGGAATGCGAGAGATACAGTTTTATTTTCTCCTCAATCCCCGTTTCTCTATTCCTAAATCCTTTTTCTAAAGGCCTAACAGTAATATTAAATATATTAGAAAATAAGAAAAAAATTACAAATATTTATATTAAGTAATCCATTTTTAAACAATCTTTGTAATTAATATTATGAGGAACTATCCTTTACCATGCAGTAATGCCAATTTGTGACTTGAGAATGGGATAACAAAGAAAGAGAGGTAACAAATTACAGCCCCAAAAAGGCTATGAAGAGTCAGCACTGGAAGTTATACATGTTCTGGTCCTTCCTTTTCTAATGGAGATATCTGAGTATTTATTTAAAGTCCCTATAGACCTAGAAAATCAATGTCCAGAAAATAAACATATATTATCCAGAAAATAGAACTGAGTTTCTACCACTAACTATACCTTTTCAAAACTAGGAAATACCATGAATGGGAGAAGAGACCTGTTTCTGCCATATAAACAATGCCTTATTAATTGCTATAGAAAATTTATGAATATAAAATATTTCAACAGTAGGGAATATTACTGTGTATAATTTACTTTTAAATGGGCAGTTTAAGGTCCTCCTGCTTTTCTAGAGCTTTATCATCTCTAAATAATAACCAGTATGCCGTAGTTTCTACATAGCTTAGGACTATATATGGTCATTGTACAATTAAGAATATGTGGATTTTTAAAAATTTGTATATTGATGACAGAGACCAGAACCCCTATCTACATGTCTACAGTTTATGCCAAACACTTTTAAAAATATCAATACTGTGTCTAACCATTAGCATCAGAGATACATAACAATTACCAGATAACTGCCATTTCTTTTGTTTGTTTGTTTGTTTTTAAAAGGACTCTCGCTCTCTTGCCCAAGCTGAAGTGCAATGGCGCGACCTTGGATAACTGCCATTTATTAAATGCCAATTATGCATACCAGTGACTGAGTTAAGCACTATTTATTCAATTTATTAATTGTACTAAGTAGGTAATTATTATCCTATTTAATATATGAGAAAGGTAGCCTAACAACATACAACTAGTAAATGTGTGATTAAATTATTTCAATACTCATGAATCACTACTGGAGTTCACTTGAGCAAGATCTGTTTTATTTTAATATCATAAAATCTGGAGTCTCACTCTTTCACCCAGGCTGGAGTGCAGTGGCATGATCTCGGCTCACTGCGCTTCCCAGGTTCAAGCGATTCTCCTGCCTCAGCCTCCTAAGTAGCTGGGATTACAGGCACATACTACCACACCCAGCTAATTTTTGTATTTTTAGTAGAGATGAGGTTTCACCATGTTGGCCAGGATGGTCTCAATCTCTTGACCTTGTGATCCACCTGCCTCGGCCTCCTAAAGTGCTGGGATTACAGGCATAAGCCACCGCACCTGGCTAATATCATAAATTCTTAATCTCTTATAAAAACTAGCATACACACAGTGATGAGATACAATGCGGTCATATTAAAATCATTCAAAGAATGGAACTTCTCTCCTGGTATACTGTAATCATATTAAAGCATAATTTATTAACTTTTATATATCCTTGCTTCTCCAAAATTCATTTCATGCAGAAGAGAAATTCAGTAAGTGTTTTTTTTAAACAAGGAAACAAATAATAAGATTTGAGTCAACATATGTTCAAACAAATGTACTGCATTCTTTAGTTACTACTTATTTATTCATTCAACTATTTAATAATATTTACTGAGTACTTACTACATGCCAAGTAATGTTGGTACTGGCAGATATAACATTAAACAAAATAAACTAGCCATTTCACAGACCTTATGTTATTTGAGGGAAAAAAATCATTAAATTTTTAATTATGAGGCCTACTCTTAACCTTAAAACTTGATGCGAATAAACATGATTATTTTTCTATAGACTACTGGCTTAATTACAACTGTGAACTCCCTTACCCATACATACTATTGAAGAGAGTAAATAAAATCATAGAGCACAGAAACAAGATGTTAAGGAAAAAAGGAGTAAGTGTGTGGCAAAGGAAAAATGTATATTATTGCATATGTGAGTTCTATACAACTTTCAAGGAACAGATAACTCTTATATAAGTCATTCCATAAAATAGAAGAAAGGGGAGATGTTCAACTAATTTTAATGAGGCTAAAACAACATTGACTTACAAACCACCTAAGGACAACACACCAAAAATGAAAATTTCAGGGCTGTATTACATATGGCCTGAAATAAAGCAACAATAAAAAGGAGTTAAATTCTACAGGATGTTATAAAAGTAGCAATACATGTTCATCAAATTGAGTTTATCTAATAAACGCAAGGATGAGTTAATACCAAAAAAATCTATCAATGAAACTCACCATATTCATAAACTAAAGAATAAATATTATATTAATATGTATAGAAAACTAATTCAATAAAATTCAGCACACATTTATGTTTTCTTAAAGGATTATCAAGAGTCTAGGAACAACTAAATAGAAGCTATTTACCAAAAACCTATATAATGATTAGTCAATGAAAAAAAGTCACACATATTCTCTTTAAAATTAGAAATCAAAGAGTCTCACTATCACCTTATTGAACAACAAAGCAATGATGACTCCAGTCAATACAGTAAGACAATAAAAAGAATAATGAGATATACAAATAGAAAAAAAAGTCACTATCTGCAGACAATATGATTACACAGAAAACTCATGAACCAAAAAGACTGTTAGAACAAATAAAAGAGTTAATTAAGCAAGGTTTCTAGATGTAAGATCAACCTATAAAAATCAATAGTGTTCCTCAATATCAGCAATAACTAATTAGAAAATAAAGTAGAAAACCACAACAAAAACTATAAGAATTTTGCTATTTATCTAACAAAGAATGTCCAAAACTCTTAACATGAGATTGGGGGAAAGCTCAATTAAATAATTTAAAAGATCTTCCTCCTCCATGACTGGGATGACTTAGCATTATAAAACTGTTAATTCTTCCAAAATGTAACTACAAATTCAATCAATTCAAATCAAAATCCTAGAAGGACTTTTTGAATAATCTCAAACTTATTATAACATATATATGGAAAAATAAAGATCTATAAATAGTTAATGCAATTTTAAAGAGGAGACATGAGAAGGGATTTATTTTATACCATCTATTTTGATATATTATAAAATATAATATAACAAAAAATGAGCTCAGAAACAGAACAATGTAAATATTGAAATTTACTACCAGAGGTACTACCAGAAATCACTGAGTAACATACAGATTATGTAGTAGATGGAATTGATAAAACTGAATTCATCATATGGAAAAAAATAAAGCCTTATATTATACAAGGAGTCTTAAAAAGTTCATGGAAAATGCATATTATGAAAAAATTATGCAGGAATTTCAAAATATTTTTACACCAAAATAAGCCTGTACCAACTTGTTATAACATGTCTGAACAGAATCTAGTTTGAGGCACTAAAAAGTATAAGACATCAATTTGAAAAGAGCCTCTATTGGAGCAACATGAATTCTGCTAAAATTGAAGCAAGCACAAATATCAAATTTATGGTAAACTTAGGTAGAAGAATGGTGAAATCATTGAAGCTTTACAAAAAGTTTATGAAGACAATGCCGCAAAGAAATCAGCAGCTTATAAGTGGATATTTGTTTTAAGAAGGGATGAGACAATGTTGAAAATGAAGCCTGCAGTGATAGACCATTCACATCAATTTGTGAGAAAACAATCTTGTTTGTGCCCTAATTAAAGAGGATTGATAATTAACAGTACAAACAACAGCCAATACCATAGACATCTCAATAGCTTTAGATTACACAATTCTCTCTGAAAAATTGAAGTCAAGCAAACTTTCCACTCAATACAAAACCACTGCACTCAGATCTGCTGCAGAAAAGAGCAGAGAACTTTCAATGGAAATTTTAAACAAGTGGGGGATCAAGATCCTGAACCATTTATGATATGGTTTGGCTGTGTGTCACCAACCAAATCGCATCTCAAATTGTAATTCCCACGTGTCAAGGGAGGGAAGTGATTAGATTATGGGGGTAGTTTCCCCCATGCTGTTCTCATGATAGTGAGTGAGTCTCACAAGATCTGATGGTTTTAAAATGGCAGTTTTTCCTGTCCTCACATTCATTCTCTTTCCTACCACCTTGTGAAGAAGGTGCTTGCTTCTCCTTCACCTTCCATCATAAGTTTCCTGAGGCCACTTAGCCATGCTTCCTGTTAAGCCTGCAGAACTGTGAGTCAATTAAACCTCTTTTCTTTAAAATTATCCAGTCTCAGGTAGTGTTTTTCTTGAGTGAGTTCACATTGCATATGTGAGCTCTACGCAACTTTCTTTTTTTTTATTTTTTATTTTTTTTATTATACCCTAAGTTCTAGGGTACATGTGCACAACATGCAGGTTTGTTACATAGCTATACATGTGCCATGTTGGTTTGCTGCACCCATCAACTCGTCATTTACACTAGGTATTTCTCCTAATGCTATCCCTCCCCCAGACCCCCCCACCCCCTGACAGGCCCCAGTGTGTGATGTTCCCTGCCCTGTGTCCATGTGTTCTCATTGTTCAGCTCCCACCTATGAGTGAGAATATGAGGTGTTTGGTTTTCTGTGCTTGTGATAGTTTGCTTAGAATGATGGTTTCCAGCTTCATCCATGTCCCTGCAAAGGACATGAACTCATCCTTTTTTATGGCTCATAGTATCCCATGGTGTATATGTGCCACATTTTCTTAATCTAGTCTATCATTGATGGACATTTGGGTTGGTTCCAAGTCTTTGCTATTGGGAACAGTGCCACAATAAACATACTTGTGCATGTGCCTTTATAGTAGAATGATTTATAATCCTTTGGGTATATACCCAGGAATGGGATCACTGGGTCAAATGGCATTTCTAATATTAGATCCTTGAGGAATTGCCACACTGTCTTCCACAATGGTTGAACTAATTTACACTCCCACCAACAGTGTAAAAGCATTCCTATTTCTCCACATCCTCTCCAGCATCTGTTGTTTCCTGACTTTTTAATGATCACCATTCTAACTGGCATGAGATGGTATCTCATTGTGGTTTTGATTTGCATTTCTCTGATGATCAGTGATGATGAGCATTTTTTCATATGTCTGTTGGCTGCATAAATGTCTTCTTCTGAGAAGTGTCTGTTCATATCCTTTGCCCACTTTTTATGGTGTTGTTTGTTTTTTTCTTATAAATGTGTTTAAGTTCTTTGTAGATGCTAGATATTAGCCCTTTGTCAGATGTCTAGATTGCAAGTACTTTCTCCCATTCTGTAGGTTGCCTGTTCACTCTGATGATAGTTTCTTTTGCTGCAGTTCTACACAGCTTTCAAGGGACAGAGTGAATCCCCAGTTTTGCTGCCCAGGCTGGAGTGCAGTAGCATTATCTTGGCTCACTACAACCTCTGCATCCCAGGTTCAAACAATTTTCCTGCCTCAGCCTCCTAAGTAGCTGGGATTACAGGCACCCACCACCACACCTGGCTAATTTTTGTACTTTTAGTAGAGACAGAGTTTCACCATGTTGCCCAGGCTGGTCTCAAACTCCAGACCTCAAGCAATCCACCTGTCTCAACCTCCCAAACTGCTGGGATTACAGGCATAAGCCACTGCACCCGACCTCAAGCAGTATTCTTTATAGCAGTGTGACAACAGACTAATACAGTTTCTTTGAAGAACTGTGGCAGAAGAGAAACAGGGCTTTCCCAGTACAATCCTGAAGACAAGGCATAATCAAAGCAATGGCTACCAAGAGATGAAAGTAGTCCAGTCAAAGAAAAAGCAGACCAGTCAAGAGGAAAGGTCAAGGCAACAGATTTTTGAAATGCTAAAGGAATTTTTCTTGTTGACCTTCAGGAAGGCCAAAGAACAATAATATCTGCTTATTATAAGACTTTTAGCCAAAGCTTTAGCAGAACTATGCCTGGGAAAGCTTCACTATATAGTCCTCCTCCACTACAGCAACGCTTGTGCTCATTCCCCTCATCAAATGAGGGCAATTTTGTAAGAGTTTCAATGGGAAATCATTAGACATTCGCTTTACAGTCCTGATTTAGCTTGCTCTGACTTCTTTTCGTTTCCTAGTTTTAAAAAGCCTTTAAAGGGCAACTATCTTTCTTCAGTTAATAATGTACAAAAGACTACATTGACATGGTTAAATTTCTAGGATCCTCAGTTCTTTAGAGATGGGCTAAATGGCTGGTATAATTGCTTACCAAAGTGTCTTAAACTTGATGGAGCTTCTGTTGAAAAATAAAGTTTATATTTTTTATTTTTATGTTTTAGTTTCTTTTTTCCATGAACTTTCTAAAGTCCCCTTATATATAATGATGAACCCAAGATGGGTTAAGATGAAAATGTAAATGGTAAAATATTAAACGTAATATAAAGTAAATACTCTGTGACAGCAGGATAAAGAGGTATTTTAAAAAAAAAACTCAAAAGTATAAACTTATATGGCTAAAATTGATGGATGTGATTACATGGAAACTAAATATTTCTGTTTCACTGAACATAACATAGACATAGTTTAGAGTCTGGTGACAAATTATGAAAAAAGGACATTTTAAACATTCTAAACTCTCAGTATCTACAATATATGAGGAATTTCTGAAATTACTCTTTCAGAAAAGAGGGAAAAAAATAAGAAACCCGATTTTAAAAAATGGACAAAGGTTAAAAATAAGCACTTTATAGAAAAAAATCTAAAAAGATCCACTAGTCTATAAAGAAAACCACAATTTTGACTAATAACCAGAGAAATGCAAACTAGAACCATAGCGCAACAGCATTTGAGTAAATTAAAAGCACATACATATACAAATCACTATACATTTTTCAAGGATATTTACACATCTATGACCATATATTACATTTATTAGTGTTATTATTCTTGGAGATGAAAGACAACTGGGCTTGTAAACAATGAATGAATTGAAAAAATATAATAAAACAAAATAAAATACAAGAGGGGGGCCTTTATGAATTGATAATAAAGTGTCACAGTCTAAGATGTATATGATTTCTTTTTTTTTTTTTTTTTTTTTTTTTTTTTTTTTTGGAGGGGTTTTTGCTTTGTCCCCCAGGCTGGAGTGGAGTGGCCGGATCTCGGCTCACTGCAAGCTCCGCCTCCC
>NC_037681.1:93244043-93256448 GCF_003255815.1 Theropithecus gelada
TTTTTTGAGACGGAGTCTTGCTCTGTCACCCAGGCTGGAGTGCAGTGGCCGGATCTCGGCTCACTGCAAGCTCCGCCTCCCGGGTTCACACCATTCTCCTGCCTCAGCCTCCCGAGCAGCTGGGACTACAGGCACCCGCCACCTCGCCCGGCTAGTTTTTTGTATTTTTAGTAGAGACGGGGTTTCACCGTGTTAGCCAGGATGGTCTCGATCTCCTGACCTCGTGATCCACCCGTCTCGGCCTCCCAAAGTGCTGGGATTACAGGCTTGAGCCACCGCGCCCGGCTATGATTTCTTATCTATACTTGTGATTGAAAAAGATTGTCGACTTGTTTTAGATGCCTTGATACAATTCAATCTACATTTGGCTTGACCTTTATATAACAAGGAATGGTACATGTGCAGCCATAAAAAAGAATGAGATCATGTCTTTTGCAGGAACATGAATGGAGCAGAAGGCTGTTATCCTCAGCAAACTAATGCAAGAACAGAAAAACAAATACCCCAAGTTCTCACTTATAAGTGGGGGCTAAATGACAAGAACTTATGAACACAAAGAAGGAAACAACAGACAATAAGGTCTACTTGAGAGTGGAGGGAGGAAGATGGGAAGAGGGAGAGGAGCAGAAAAAATAACTTTTGGGTACTGGGCTTAATTCCTGGGTAATGAAATAATCTATACAACAAACCCCTGTGACATGAGATTACCTATGTAATAAACATTCACATGTATCCCTAAACCTAAAATAAATCTTTTTAAAAAAAAAGAATTGTACGTATATTAGACAATATGAATTATATTTTTGTTAAAAATGTCTGAAAATATTAGATGTAAATACATAAAACATAAATAATGGTGGTCTCTAGGTGTGAAATCGTAGGCAATTATAATTTTATTTTCATGTCTTTTGTTTTATTTACTTTTTGTAACTTGAAAAATTCTAAATGAGTATATGTTACTTTAGCAGTAAGATATTCAGAGCTTCTTTATAAAACCAAAAAAAAAAAAAAAGAATGTCTTCTGAGAAATTGCTGCTACTGCAATATTAAATTTAATTCTAATGCCTCTCCACTGTTAGAGTGATTCTAGTATGGACATTTAAACTAGTGAGACATACTTATATTCAAATGTAAATACAAAAATCACAGTATAAGGCTACACATTATTTTTAGTATTCACTACTTTAACTGCCTATTTTTAAAAAAAAAAGGAATGGTAGATTAAGAGAGAGGGAGTGTAAAGGGAGGGAAGACAGAAAGAGAAACAGAGAAGAAAAGAGGAAGATGAAGAAGTGGGCGAAAGAGGGAGAGAAGAAGAAACTACCTGATTTTTAATCAAACCAATAAAACTACCACAAAATACTTCAGACCATAAAGTCCATAGGTCAGTATCTCAAATTGTCAGGAGTAATGACAAAGTAACACTATGTTAAATATATGAACAAAGAGGCCGGGCATGGTGGCTCACACCTGTAATCCCAGCACTTTGGGAGACCCAGACGGAGGATCACCTGAGGTCAGGAGTTCAAGACCAGCCTGACCAACATGGAGAAACTCTAGCTCTACTAAAAATACAAAATTAGCCGAGTGTGGTGGCACATGCCCATAATCCCAGCTACTCAAGAGGCTGAGGCAGGAGAATCGCTTGAACCAGGGAGGCGGAGGTTGTGGTAAGCCGAAGTCACACCACTGTACTCCAGCCTAAGCAACAAGAGCAAAACTCTGTCTCAAAAAGAAGAAAAAAAATATATATATATATATACACACACACACACACACACACACACACACACAAAGAAAAATTGATAAGAGACTGGGCAATAAGACATACTTCAACATATTAAAAACAACCTGATACAAGCATCAGTGAAAGTTTCTGTAAAAAAAAAAATCAATAATAGGCTTCTCTCACCAATTTGTCTTGGTTGCTACAGTTTAATTTTTGATTCACTTTCTGTGTATCTATGTGTCTGCATGTGAGTGTACTACCAAAATGGAGAAAGGCATCATTTCTTAGAATATTATTAACATCTATAATATCCCCCACACAGAGAGGTTCCCTTTTCCATATGCTTTACATGACAAAAGGAATAATTGTCATTAGGAATAAAAAAGTAAACATTTTCACAAATACTATTTTAATGTGTAAAGACAGAATATTGTTATTTAAATAATTACATTATTAAACTAAAAACAGAAATCTGGATGTGTATGACTACTTCTAGTTATAAGCTACTGATTTATTGATGACTGAGAAATGTCACTAGCCATAGCATATTACATAAAAACATAAGAGATTCAAAATTGCTTTTTATAATTAACAGTCCTTAAACAAGAAGAGTTTTCTCATTTTTCACTCTTAATAAAAAACAGAAAAACTACCAAAAGTTGAGAAAGCAAAGTTTTGAACTCAATGGACATCTTTACTAGGCAGAGCCAGATAAAGACTCACCAGGACAGAATATATGTGTAGACATCGATAAACTGGAGAGAAATCCACCAAATCTTGGGCCCCAGGTACCTGCAAATACAAGATTACAACAAAAAAATTCAAACAAAGCTATTAAAAGCAACTACCTTAATTGTTACTACTCAAGTGTTTGGTTCTTTTTATAAAGGCCAGTTCTAGCTTCTAAGTGAGAAATATAAAACAAACAAAGAAATAGGTTTCCAAAGACCTAGTTCTTATGTTTGAGCCATAGAATTAATAAACTGTGAAGATATACACCAAGGCTGGGACAAAGCCCACAAGGATGGGTAGCAGAGAAGAGAAACAGGTGGCACCAATCCTGCATTTGCCTTTAGAGATACATCTTTGGCCATGGGACTCTAAAGGGAAAATAAGAACAATGTGAGAATGTACCTTTCATGACGACTTTTTCTAAAAGATATGAGAGTTTACATAAAAAACTAAGTTTTAGTAGTTAAAAACAAAACTTGCCACACAATATGAATCACGGCCTGCCAGCCAACTTCTGAAGAACACAAGAATTCATCAATACTTAAGTCAACATGCAATCAAAATCAGAAATATGCTACGAAAAGAGGGGAGATTATGTGAAAAATAAGACAAAGAATGGAAAAGTCAAACCAAGAAGTAATACCAATGGATTTTAATGTGAATAGTGTATGTTAATTAAACCTAGATATCAAAAGAGAAAGTAAAAGAAAAAAACATCAGGTAAGAACTGGAATCTAGTTTCAATGCTAAAACTGATTTGCTATGTGATCTGACAAGAGTAATTCATGATTTACTTTGGGCTCGATTTCCTCAGTTGAAAAAAAAACTAATCAGCTGATTTATAGGGATTTAACAAGAATAAAAGGAAATATTGAAAGTAAATGTTGAACAAAATAAAACAAAAAGAAAATGAAAAAATTACATAAAGAAGTATTCAAAATAAAGACCTGCCAGTTTTTACTGTAACACTGGTAACTACACAATTCATCAGAATATAAGCAGCAGGTATATCTAATTTGGGCAGGGCTGATTCATAATTACAAGGTCATTTTCCCTTATTTCATAAAGTAAATCTCATTTCTTCTTTTGGGGCATAGCTTCTTTACCAAGATACTTTTCTTAATGAAATCTACTAATTCTAAAATTCAACAGCACAACACCTACGTTCTTTTCCCTCTGGAACCATCACACCTTTATATTTATGGGTTCAAACTTGTTGACTATTCTGTTCATCTGCTTCACATCCATGAGAGCAAATATTAAATCTCTATATTTTAAGTTCCTTGATAGCACTATATAGTCTGTAAGCACACAACAAACTTTTAAGTGAATCTAAAAACTGATAGTAAGATGGTCAACATCCTATAGCATGGCCCAAGAATAACTTCACCTAAAAAAAAAAAAAAAAAAAAAAAAAAAACTTTACGAAGAGGTAATGAGCATTGCAAATTACTGAAAAAAAATATGGACAGATGTGCAGCATGCAGTTTAAAAAGAGTAAGATTAAATAGCATATAAAAATTGTACGAATGCAAATGGACACTCATTTTCATCTTAACACAAAGAGTCCACAGGTGATCATTTTAGGCACTCTTATTTGAAATAATCACAACACTAAAACATCTTTACAGTCTCCTCTTTTGGACTGCAAAGTAGAGAGCTAAAGGAAATTTATTTTATCTTGACAGAAAACCAGAGCCTATTTTATCTTGCCAAAATATGAGGAAAATTTCTTTTATCTTGCCAAAAAACCAGAGCCTACAGCTAAGCAAAACACATTCTCAAAAGAAGAAAAATGTTAAAACATCAAACATGATATTCACAATAGTATTTAAACTATATAAAAACTACACATGCATATGAAAAAAGACAAGAAGAAAACATATTTAAAAGTTTGATCTGTATAGGAAATGACACATTTTTCTTTTATTTAGAATTAATAATTTTTAAATTCTGTTACATATTTACAAAAAGTTTAAAGAATTTTTCTTACATAATTTTGAGTAGCAAATTCAATCATAATTTTGTTTATATATTCTTCTTCATGCAGTTTATTTTGTTTAACTTCATCTCAGAACCATAGTTTCACTCAAAAGGAAACTGCTTGTAGCCATTCCTCAGACAAGGCCTTAGCCCTTTTACATGTCAGACCCACCCTTGCAGAATGAACATCTAAATTAAGGGAAAATTTCCCTAAAAATCTGTGATAAATAAGCTAACAGAGCCCCATAACAAAGACATTTTGTTACTAATGGGCTAAGACTGGTTTATGTGGGCATACTATTAAAAAAAATTGATACATTTAGAAAGGAGACAAAGGCCTTTTTTTGTCATCTCCAACAAATATTTACAACCAAATCTATTCTCTCTGAGGCTATTGTGACATCATTCTATTAGCTTCAAACAGGCTAAAGTGCTCTGACTTGTAAGTATTGTCTCTATTATTTCTTAGCCACTGGAACCACCATCCAGTTAAGTCTTCCTAAGCACAAGACTGCCTGCTTTGAAAGCAGTACACAGAAATCTAGACAAAAAGAGAAGGGAGTAAAATGGGGCTTCCGTTCACAACCTTTACCTCTACTCCCAAAATAGCCTAACATTTAGAAATCATTTTTCCTCTATGGTCCCCTCTGTGAAGAACACTAGGAATGAACACCATGAGGAACCAAGAAGAGTGCTGTGAGGATAAAGGTATGTAAAGTATGCACTGACTCATGTTGCTTAGAGTGAGATGTGTTTTCTCTGCTGCCACTAATGAAAAAGAATCACAACTACAGAAAGGCAAAAGGAGAAGAGCAACATACATTGGCTGTGAAGGAATGCTACAGGTTGGGAAGAATAAGAAGTGAACTTTCAAAAATCTAAATAAATAGGGGCGGGGAAGAGTATCAGAAAAAAATGAAGTTTTTCCTGACTCACAGAAATGGGTCTGTTTTAAGGTCCACATCTTGATCACCATTTAAAATGCTAACTCTCTGTCAAAGCTGTATTCATACTTCTTCCTTTTCTTTGACCCTCCCTCCCCTCAAGTTGCAAAGAATGATTCAAGGAGGTTTAGGTTTCAGCTGGGGCAGAGGGAGGGGTCCAAGGACACTTTCTTAAGCTAACAATAACTGTTTCTAATAGTTTCTGTCTCCTAACAAAAGCCATGACTCCTTCTATTATCAGCTTCATCTAATTTTTCCTTTCCAAAGAAAATAACACAGCCTTTGCATTTTACACATGTCCAAATTTGACAAATCATCATCGACTGCCACTATAACTGATAAGAGATAACTTTGTGGTAGGACGTTGTCATTTCCTCTCATAAGGGCTTTCTTTCTGAGATACAGAAACATGATTAGAATAGTTAAACATTTCCTCTGCCTGGCAGTCAGGAACTCAAGACTTTAAGATACTGGAGTCTGTATTTTTCTAGAAGTTCAAATAGATCTATGAAGATACAAATAGTAGCCACAAATAGTATATTCAAGATTATCCTGTTTTTTTAACTAGTTGTTTTCCTTAAGAATTTACATGAAATAATTTCATCACCAAGGACAGCAGCTGCCTAATTCCCTAAATAGTTTCTGAATGGACAGCATTAGTGCCTTTTGCCAGTTCAAACCTTTTTCCAGAGGATCAAATAGTAGTTAAGATTTTACATTCTATAACTAAGATATCTGTGCCTCAGAGCATATTATAACATTACATAAACTAAGCGAACTAGGATACATTTTTTAATAACCGATAAATAATGACCTAGTAAAGCATCTGAGGATGCCTTAACTTCAGTATCCAGAGGTAGATATCATGGAAGCAACTATTACATTCTTCTGTAAATATACATTCACATATCAATTAGAGATCATTGACAGATTAGGTACATGAATTGGCATCTAATGGATCCTATTGGCATCCACGTTTGGTATCCACTAGATACCAATACATATGGCTAATCTGTTAGTTTCAGTACAATTATTCTTATATTTTTATAATACCTATTAACAGCTTCAATCAAAGCATTAGTTCCTAGTTTTTGTTTGTGGAATATTTGTTGTTAAAGAGCATTTATAGTCTATAAATATAGCACTGAACACATGAGACCAATGTATAGATGACAAAAAAGAGTCTGAAAATAGAGGATGTTACAAAACAAACGTAAATTTTAAAATGGGATTAATCAAAGGCCCCCTGAAAAATCAAAAGCCCCTGAAAAAATATTACGAGCCCCCACAGATAATATTTACTACAGAAGATATACAGATTCAGCATAGACATGGGAATATTAGATGATCAGGAGGAAAAGAAACATCAACATTTCTGATTACAAGAATTTTTACAAAACACCAGGATGCGACTTTTAGGATATATTTTTCTTCCTCTCTAATACATCTCAGTTCAGGTAAAAGAAAGTCTCTAAAAACAGAAAAGTAAATGGTTAAGTTCCTCTCATAGCACATAAGGAAAATGCATTTACATATTAAAAAAAGAATATTTTGATTTTTAAAATGCATGATGCCATTCAAGTTTTAACAGATATATTCATTTAATATTTTTCTAACCCTTCCTCCAAAAGGATTCAGAGTTCATAAATATTTTCTATTTTAAAAGACTCACTAGTGAAGGAAGGCAGGAAAGAAACATTATCTGCAGGTAAAAATATAATAACTCTACCAGCTTTACTGCTGGGTAAGCATACCCTTAGAAAAGGGGAATACACTATAAGAAAAGATTGCTTGCCTCCCTCCACTCAAGAAGAGTAGCGACATACTATGAGATATTTACCTCTGCTGCCGATAAAGACAGCACATTAAAACAGAAATGCATTAGTACACTCCAGCCCTATTGTTCCCACAGTTGCACCAGAAGATACACAAATACACAGACACACACACTCTCTCATACACCTACACAGCATTTATTTTTCTCTTAAGAAGGCTTTCAAAGTAGATGGATCATCCAAAAAGAGTTTGATAGAGATTTGCAAGGAATTTAGATATCTTTCTCACTCATTATTTGAGTACAAAATAGTTTCTCCGTATTGGTAAATGAATGCAGGGACTTGGTGCCCATTTCTGAGCATTACTTAGATCTCAAGTCATTAAAATGTACCAGGCATTTTTCTGCAGAGAGAAGACAACAAATGATTAGCTGAAGGAGCATTGACTTTGCATTCAGAGGATCAAGTTTGACAGCCCATATTATGTCTATAAGCCAGGAAATGTCTGGCAAACATTTTTCACCAGTGTGCATTTCAGATCTACGTTGCTTCCCAAAATTCAGAGAAAAGAAGGGTAGAATTCATTTGGATATGAGCTTTTATGCAGCTAGACTAAACACCACAGAAACACCAACAAACTGGAAGGCCTATAATTTTAAGTGACTAGAATTAGCAAAAGCATAAAGAATTTTCTAAGCCTTTGAGCATATAAGAATACTGTGGCCAGAGCCCTATCCCAAAAAAGTGCAAAATTATGCCAAGGAGCTTCTCACAAATTATTAGGATTCTTTCTGAGAAATCCCTAAGCAGATTACCACTTAATTACTCAAGTGTTTGCACTAAGCAGAACAAAATCAAGAAAAACCACCATTTCTCCTTACTGAGGCACTGCAAAAAACCTGTGACCAAAGTCAAAGGATAGTCCCTCAAGAATTCTCTGCTTAAAGCTGAACACTGAGAGCCAGGCATGGTGGCTTACACCTGTAATCCCAGCACTTTCGGAGGCCAAAGCAGGTGGATCGCTTGAGTCCAGGAGTTCGAGACTAGCCTGTGCAACACAGCGAAACCCATCTCTACAAAAAACTGTAAAACTTAGCCAGGTGTGATGGCATATGCCTGTACCCCCGCTACTCAGGAGGCTGAGGTGGGAGGATCGCTTGAGCCTGGGAAGTTGAGGCTGCAGGGAGCTGAGATCATGCCACTGTACTCTAGCCTGAGTGACAGAGTGAGACCCTGTCTCCAAAACAAACAAACAAACAAACAAAAAGGCTGAACACTGGTGAAACAAAAATTCAACTGGTCTTTATTTAACACGGGTCCACTATATGCTATGAAACGCTAAACCTTTAGGCAAAAGAGGCAATTTTGCACTACTTGGTATTAAACATAAAAGGTCTGAGAGGATAAAAAATTAAGATGAGGAAAAGTAGGTTTAAAATGTTACAATATTATAGGTAAAGAACGAATATCCCTAATATATAGAGAACTAATCAACAATGAAGAAAAAAACAAAATCATTCAAAAAATAGGCAAAAGACATAAGCAGTTTACAAAAAAGATATACAAATAGCCCTGAACCTTATAAGATATTCAACTTTACCCACAGTAATAGGAACGAAAATTAAAACTACAAAGAGATATGTTTCTTATCTATGAGAACAGCGAAATTCAAAAGCTTAAAATAAATACTCTCTTAAAGAAGCTGTAAGAAAATAGGCAACTCATGCATTGCTGGGGTGGGTGGTAGGGTATCAAAAACAGTACAACCCCTGTGGAGGAGAATTTGACATTATCTAACAGAATTATATGTGCATTTACCCCTTGACTCAACAATCCTGCTTCTAGGAACCTACCCTGAGGATATAGCTCCAACCACATGGAAAAACAGGTCTCAGGAATTTTTTTTTTTTTTTTTTAAGTTTTAAAGTGTTTTGCATATGGTAAAATTCACTCTTTCTAGTAAACAATTCTGTAAGTTCTGACAAATGCATATAGACCTGTAATCATCATCATAATTGAGATAAGAAGAAACAGTTTCAGCACTCCCCAAAATTCCCTATGGCCCTTTGTAGTCAAATTGTTTCCTGATGCCTAGCCCTTGGCAAACACTGATCCATTTTCTATCTCTAGAGTTTTGACTTTTTAGAATTGTCATATTGATAGACTCATATAGTTTATAGCCTTTTGAACCTGGCTTCTTCCATTGAACATAATGCATTTGAGATTCATCTGTGTTGTTTCATGCATTCTGCAGTTTACTCCTTCTTATTTCAGAGTGGTACTTCAATTATGGATATACCACAGTTCATTTATCCCTTCATGCACTGAAGGACATTTAGGGTGTTTCTAGTTTTGGTAATATATGCACAAAGTTGCTATAAATATTAAGCTTCAAGCTTCTGAGTGAACATGCTGGTTCAATACCCAGGAGTGGGATTGTTAGGTCATATATATGACCACTCCTAGCTGTATGTTCAACATTATAATAAACTGCCAAACTGTTTTCTAAAGCGACTCTATCATTTCACATTTTCACAGCAATATATGAGTTCCATTTGCTCTATATCCTTGACAGTACGTGGTAATGTATTTTTTTTATTTTAGCTATTCTAATAGCTGTACAGTTAAAACACTACTTTTTAATAAAAAAAATTGGAAATCATTTAGTGTCCATGTATAGATTGGCTGAATAAACTATGGTACATCCAAACAATGGAGTACTATTTAGCAGTAAAAATAGAATGAGAAATATTTCTATGAATTGATATGGAATAATTTTCAGAATATATTTCAAATGAAAAAAAACAAAGTACAAATATATATGTATTATGCTATTAATAATTATGTTGCTTAAGGTATAATGAAGGGTATACATACAAAAATTAACAACACTCATTACTTACAAAAGGTGGGTAGGAGCAGTGTGGAAAGGATAAGGATGAGAATGGGATTTCACTGAATATATCTTCTTATATAGTTTTGCCTTTGAACCATGTTCATATTTTAAATAGTCAAAAAGTTAAATAAATAAGGATAGTTGAACCCTAAAAAATAATACAAAAAGAAACAAATGAACCTAATTATATATCAATTTGGTAACAATCAAACAGAAAAAAAAAAATTAGCCAAAAGTGTTTGAACGTAGTACTCTGAACTATACAGATTTAGTGGGATACACTGTAGGATTAAAAGAACTGTGAAGAAATCTTGAACTTAATAACTTTATTGCTTTTAGTGACATTTGCATAATAATTCTGCAACTATTTTCTGGGTATTATATAATTATCCAAAAGAGTAAATATACTGATACTCTGGAAACCAGAATATTTGCAAATACAAATATAGAATGACAGAAAAAACGTATTACATTAGATTGGAATTAGAAGTAAGTTCTAATATTAGCTTTAAAGTATTAGCTTTAACTCATGATTTATTTCTTTAAGTCTACACATTAATGTAGCAGGTGTATTTCTTAGCTCTGTCCACAAAAGGGGTATACCTAATACCCATGTTAGCTTCTAAATATCATTTTCCAGTAAACAAAATTAGAACTCTCTGAAGAAACGGCTGATGCCAGGGCTGGGGCAGAACCTGGGGTTTCTTGTGGAAAAGAAGAGAAATTAAAGAGCAGAGCTCAAAAACTGGATGGATAATTTGGAACAAGTGGAAAATGAAAATGAAAGACAAGATGGAATATAACACATTGTATATAAAATGATTATCCATGTGCCCACACTGACACTACAAAAAATAAGGCGAGAAAAGGAAAGTTTTTTATAGAAGAATGCTGACTAATAAATGTGAAAGAAATGATAAAAATAGGAAATCACAATATCTTATAACAACCATGGCAACATATGATTCCGGAAAGTGGCATCAATGAATTCTAAAACCACTGGGTGACAAGTTGTTAGGGAACAGGATAGTCACATGGTCTAATGCATTACTAATTACAAAGAAGGATGGGTACCTTTATGGTCAAGAAATCTAGTGAACACCATCTTAATCAATATGTGCCTCCAGATGTGATGCAATGAAAAGAACTTAATATTACCTTTGTAATATTCCTGCCAAAAATGATTAACCTGATTCTAGTCATGAGGATATAACGAGATGTACCTAAACAGATGGATATTAAGGGAGACTAAAAAGATGTAAAAATTAATGTGTAAAATTTGTCTGGATGTGGCTGCAAGGAAAAAAAATGAAGGAAAAAAAATCTGCTAGAAAGAACATTATTGGAACAACTGGAGATATTTGTATAAAGGTTGTATATTAAGTGGCAGTGTCACCATCAATGTGAAATTTCCTGATGTAATCACTGTATTGTATGTATATAGAAGAACGTCATTGTCAGGAAACACAGATTACAGTATTTGGAGTTCCAAATATTATGAATGATGCATGCCACTTTCTTCCAAATGGCTCAGTTTTGGGAGAGAAAAGAAACATACACATACACACAAACACACACAGACACACACACACACGCACACCCCTATTCTTTCAAAATCAAATTTTTGAGAGAGAGAGAGGACGTGTCAAGTTTTAATAAGTGAACTATTTAAGTGAAGCATATATGGATACCACATGTGTAACTTTTCTGAAGATGCAAACTTCTTCAAAAGTAAAAGAAAATTTTTAAAAGAGTGTATTACAGAAGAAGTAAAATTGAGGGGTCCTTCAGATAAAAGTAGAATAAGGCATTCTAGGCAAGAAGAAGGGTGTAAAGGATCATATTGCACAGTTGCAATTACTAGCAACTTAGTGCAAGGTAAAGTTCTTTGAATAATCAATGAGACTATAAAA
Source organism: Theropithecus gelada (assembly GCF_003255815.1). NCBI lineage: Eukaryota > Metazoa > Chordata > Mammalia > Primates > Cercopithecidae > Theropithecus > Theropithecus gelada. Next base: position 93,256,016 of record NC_037681.1, read on the forward strand.
GAGAAATTCTACAAGACCTGAAAAGAGAGGTCGAAGTTTATAATTGAGGCAAATGATTTCAAAATAACAGGGCATTTACACTATCACCACAACAAAAAAAAAAAAAAAGAAAAAAGAAAGAAAAAAAACCTTGAGTTGATGTGAGTCATAATATATCTTTACCAATGGATAGACCTAAAAGAGCAAAGACTGGGAATAAGAAAACCAAAACAGAATGTCTAAAGCATGTCATAACGTTTTCATTCAACCTTCTTTTTTTTTTTTTTTTTTTTTTAATTTATTTATTATTATTATACTTTAAGTTGTAGGGTACATGTGCATAACGTGCAGGTTTGTTACATATGCATACTTGTGCCATGTTGGTCTGCTGCACCCATCAACTCGTCATTTACATCAGGTATAACTCCCAATGCAATCCCTCCCCCCTCCCCCC